>NC_057800.1:222235411-222477799 GCF_018294505.1 Triticum aestivum | reverse complement strand
GGCGCCCGCGCCACCACCCGCCGGTCGCCGCCACTTCGCCTCGTCAGCCTCTGCACAGCGCACCGCCGCCCGTTGCCGGCCGCCTCGCCCCGCCGCCTCTCCGACCCTGTCGGCGCATCGTCGCCGTCTCGCCAGCCGGCCAAGGTCCAGCGAGCTCCCTTCCCCCGGCCGCCGTCAACTCCTCGCCGGAGTCGCCTCGGGAGGCGTGCCCGATCTGGATCCGGTTCGCAGCTACAGTAACCCTAGATCCCGCGAGGTGTTTTTTTCTCTAAGTCCTCAAAATCTGCAGATCCAAGTGCCTCTGTTCGGGGCCCCGTAACTTCGCATCCGTAGCTCCGATTTGGGCATATAGCATATCAAAATGTTCACCCCAGAGAGTACATCATTTCATTCCACTGCATCATTTTCATTTGAGCTCATCTTGATGCCCGAAATGCTGTTAGAAGAGGACTACTTGAGTTAATTGTCAGATCTGCTACTCCGTTTAGCACTTTTGTCATTTTTGCCATGATTGTTGTGTGCATGATATGCCCGTGAGTTCTACATATGTTTTGTTAAGGATTTTGTCATCTATCCAGAGGTGCAACCCATGTATTTTTAGGATGTGTGTGGTGACTTGTGAAAGCTTGCAAAGTGGTGCACTTGCTAATTCTGTTTTCAGGGACTTAGTGATTTCACTAAGTCCTGGGTTTGTTTAGTTCATGATGCCATATGTTCTTGTTGTTTCCTAGTGATCTGTGCCTATTTTGAGGATGATCAGTAAGGGAGTTTTGTTAATATTGTAGTGCTCTATCCATCCATGTCTTTGTTTGCAATTATGGAGCACCCTAGCTTGAGTCAATCGAGCTCTACTTTTGCTTCATTGCGAATCTGGGAAGATCGTCAACTTGTTTGCGATTTTGCCGATGTTATTGTAGTTGATCCGTGCATGCTATGCCATTGTTCTTGCAATATCTAGCTTGCATTTTGTGCCTTCTTGATGGATGTATGCTTGTATTGCCATGACTTGCACCGTGGTGAGTGCATCGAGCTCGTAAACATGCCTTCGTGAGTTATGTTTCAGCATGTCCCAGTTTTCACTGTCTGAAAACTGATTATGTTTTTGCTATGTTCGTGTGCTTGTTAGTATATTTTGTGTTCCCTTTTGGCTCAAGGTCACTAAGGGACTTTTGTTAAGCTCTTTGAGTAGCTCCATGCCATGTCTTTCTTTGTCATGTTTAGGTCCTGTAGCATGTCGTTTTGTTGCTCCGAAGAGAGCTATATGATCTGAAATTCCAGACAAGTGTTAATTTCACTAAGTCTGAGATCTGTTTTACCATTTGCGTTTTTGCCATGCTTGTTTGAACCTCCTAATGGATGATTTGGCCGTAGCTCAGTGCTAGACTTTTGTTAAGCATCTTGTGTGCATCCCTGTCATGTATTTTGTTGTCATGTTTGGGTGCTATAGCATGTTCATTTCATTGCATTTAGATGCCTACTTGCTGTAAATCGCAGACTGGTGTCATTTTTGAATCGCTTGCCATTTCCAAACCGTAACTCCGTTTCCGGCGTTCTTTATATCGTTTTCAAGCGATTTCATCTCATCTTTCCAGTGGCACCCTTGGAATTCCAAGTTGAGGCCAGGTTCATGCATTTCCTGTCATATATTGCATTTTGCATCCCGCATCGCATCCCGCATAGCATATCATCGTTGCATCGTCTTGTTTGATCCTTGCACGTGGTTGATTGTATCCTTGTTGCTTGTTTGTATTGTTTGGGTAGAGCCGGGAGACGAGTTCGCTAATGAGGAGCCCGTTGAGTTTGCTTTTGAGGATCCAGTCAACTCTGACAACTGTGCAGGCAAGATGATCATACCCTCGAAATCAGTACTATCTTTGCTATGCTAGTTTGCTCGCTCTTTTGCTATGCCAATGCTACGATGCCTACCTCTTGCTTGAAAGCCTCCCAAATTGCCATGTCAAACCTCTAACCCACCATTGTCCTAGCAAACTGTTGATTGGCTATGTACCGCTTTGCTCAGCCCCTCTTATAGCGTTGCTAGTTGCAGGTGAAGATTGGAGGCTGTTCCTTGTTGGAACATCTTTTATTTACTTGTTGGGATATCACTATATTGCTATGTTATCTTAATGCATCTATATACTTGGTAAAGGGTGGAAGGCTCGGCCTCTCGCCTAGTGTTTTGTTCCACTCTTGCCGCCCTAGTTTCCGTCATATCGGTGTTATGTTCCCGGATTTTGCGTTCCTTACGCGGTTGGGTTATAATGGGAACCCCTTGGTATTTTGCCTTGATTAAAGCTTTTCCAGCAATGCCCAACATTGGTTTTACCATTTGCCACCTAGCCTTTTCTTTCCCTTGGGTTCTGCAGACTCAAGGGTCATCATTATTTTAACCCCCCCCCCCCGGGCCAGTGCTCCTCTGAGTGTTGGTCCGAACCGTCAGCCGCCGGTGGCTACCAGGGGCAACTCTGGGCTGGCCTACCGGAAGTTTGGACAATCTGAGTGTGCCCTGAGAAAGAGATATGTGCAGCTCCTATCGGGATTTGTCGGCACATTCGGGCGGTGTTGCTGGTCTTGTTTTAACCTGTCGAAGTGTCTTGAATTACCGAGATACCGAGTCTGATCGGAACGTCTTGGGAGGAGGTCCATTCCTTCGTTGACCGTGAGAGCTTGTCATGGGCTAAGTTGGGACTCCCCTGCAGGGATTGATCTTTCGAAAGCCGTGCCCGCGGTTATGGGCAGATGGGAATTTTTTAATGTCCAGTTGTAGATAACTTGAACCTTAACTTAATTAAAATGAATCAACTGAGTGTGTTACCGTGATGGCCTCTTCTCGGGGAAGTGGACACGGTGTTGGAGTAATGTTTGCGCAGGTTGCTCTCTAGTTTCTCGCTCGTGCTTTGCCTCCTCTTCTCGCTCTCTTCTGCGAATAAGTTAGCCACCATACTCGCTAGTCGCTTGCTGCAGTTCCACTCATATCTTACCTTGCCATTCCTATAAGCTTAAATAGTCTTGATCGCGAGGGTGCGAGATTGCTGAGTCCCTGTGGCTCACAGATTACTATTACACCAGATGGAGGGCCTGATGATTCCGCTCCAGGAGACGCTTGTGAGCTCAAGTGGGAGTTCGACGAAGACTCTCAACGATACTATGTTTCCTTTCCCGATGATCAGTAGTGGTGCCCAGTTGGGGGTGATTGGGACCATGTCGCATGTTGGGTTCTCTTTGATTTTGGCGCCGTAGTCGGGCCATAAGTGTTTGGATGATGTAATGTTATTTATGTACTTGATTGACGTGGCGAGTGTAAGCCAACTATGTTATCTCCCCTTTATTATTCATATTACATGGGATGTTGTGAAGATTGCCTGACTTGCGACATATGCCTTCAATGCGATTATGTCTCTAAGTCGTGCCTCGACACATGGGAGCTATAGTCGCATCAAGGGTGTTACATGCACGGTGGTGAGCATCATGAAATTTGTGATGGAGGATGGTTGATGATGACGATGGCGACGGATTCCCCTCTCCAGAGCCTCGAACGGACTCCAGATCAGCCCTCCCGAGAGGTTTTAGGGCTTGATGGCGATTCCGTATCGTAAAACGCAATGATTTCTTCTCTCTGATTTTTTTCTCCCCGAAATAAAATATATAGAGTTGGTCTTGATGTCAGAGGAGCTCCAGGGGGCCCACGAGGTAGGGGGGCGCGCCCTAGGGGGGCAGGCGCGCCCTCCACCCTCGTGGAAAGGTGGTGGCCCCCTGGTCTTCATCTTTTGCAGGTATTTTTTTATATTTTCCGAATAGATGTTCCGTGAAGTTTCAGGTCATTCTGAGAACTTTTGTTTCTGCACATAAATAACACCATAGCAATTCTGCTGAAAACAGCGTCAGTCCGGGCTAGTTCCATTCAAATCATGCAAGTTAGAGTCCAAAACAAGGGCAAAAGTGTTTGGAAAAGTAGATACGACGGAGACGTATCACTGGCTTGACCTAGATGGCAGCCGAGTAGTCTTCGTGCATGTCTGCTGGAGTCTGGTCACATGCATAGACGAACTGACCTTCCGTGTCTTGCATGGATCGTCCAGGTACCAATGTATGTACTACTTCTATTAACTCAGCCGACTGCGGAGCCGGGGAGTGTGCCTATCGTCGGTTCTCAATTGCGGTCCCACATGTGTGTGGAAACGCAATATGATGCACGTACCATTCGGAGAGCGGCGTGCCAGACCGACCGACCGTCTGGGGTGCGACGCTACATGTGTACCGCCGTTTTCTTGAGGCTTTGCTCCATGGCGCAATCCATGGATACAAAATTAGTATACTGTACTATTTAAAAGTCGAGGGCGGGGCTTTTCCCGCGTGGTAGGGGGGCGGTTCTGCCTAGTCGGTTCGACAGAGACGCGAGAAGATGAGGGAGTAGGCTGCTGCAAACGTAGGGCTGTGTGATTTAACAATGAGTTACTGCTCGACAGGTGGGGCCCGGTGATTTGACTTGCCATTATCATTTTAACTGTGGCGCTACGACCGACTTGAGTCTCCCGATTCCTGACCACCTCCATACAGGTGCCTCTCCCGATGCTCCACCATGTAGAGGCTAGCTCTTGCTTGAGAGCCAACTCCTCCACTTTTTCCTTGCCTCTATCCCCCAGATATGCAAAAATGCCATGTAAAGCGGGCTTATAGCCCACTATTGTACTTGATCCTACAGGTGCTAAGCCTTCCACATAGGCATAAAGTCTGATGTGGCAAGTTAATTAAGAAGAGACAGACAAGTTTGGTGACCCCACGAAGAAACGGTGATAAGCACGTGAACCTAGATAAAGCGAACTTAGCAACAAAAAACTAAGCACCTATGCATTGGGGACTTGAGTTGCTAAGCCATTTAATTCCCTTAACACCTCATCTAAGCACCATTTCATTGGAAGAGCTCACTCCTTGGCAAATGCAATAAATACTACGAAGAAAGAGATAGAGAGAAGTAAACAAAAAATACTCTTATAGCCAACCTTATAGCTAACCTTGTTGCATGAGTGACTATGTGATGACTATGTATGACATGCCAACATCAGATAGCCTAACGCACCGTGTTAAATCTCCAAGGGCGCGGCCGCGCGAGCGAGGCGACGATCATGGTAGGCGCGACCATGATACGGGCTGCTGGCAGCCCTTGGATCTGAGATCGAATGGTCGCATGCTAATTGCTGAAAATTTGCAGAATAACCCTCCAGGATAGGATATTCACCCATAGGTCTAGAATCACGCCATGCAACCATTCGATCTCAGATCCAAGGGCTCTCGGAAGCCCGTATCATGGGAGAATGGAAAGCTTTGTATCACCTGTAATTTTCCCGACACTTGACATGACATTGAAAGCCATTTAATTGGGCGTCGAGTAGACATGACATCTAATTGGGCCCCCATAGTATTGTGCATGAATCCATTTATCCACCAGGCAAGCCACTACCCTGCCATTTGCACGCGCCCCCACTCGACATTTTTACAATCGATAAACTGCTCCTAGTCGTCCCGTCCTTTCACATTAGGCAGTTCCACTAATTCTAACCCTCCTCCCAAATCCATGGCGTCCCAAATCTCCATGATCGGCGGTGAGTACAAGGTTAGAACCATCACCAGCGATGAGTTCGACGTCATCTACACCCGTTCTTCCGCAACGGTGAGAGAATGCCTTGCTCGCTTGTAACATCCCAAATTTTCAATTTGGAATGTTATACACTAGATCATCATTTGCATATCATATTTTATTGCATTTTGGTTGATCCTAGAAATTCTACGCAACTCAAGGACCCTCGGAGAGAGTTGCGGATTTCGATATTTTCATATTTGAGTTTTCTCAAATTTTGAAAACAGGATCATTTGATTTTATTTATTTTATCTTCAATTATTTCTATTATGAGGGAATAAAATGACTTTCCCAAAAATAAAGAAATATTGAGGATTTAATAAAAAATCAAATAAGATTTTATTTTGGTTTTATTTGCTATTTTATTTGAATTTAGGAAAAATGTGCGTTTTTCAAAATTCCATTTAGGCCCCAAATAAATGTTCATCCTGTGCGGCTTGATTTTAGAAGTCGGGGAAAATTTATTTCGGAATTTTTGGAGTCCGTTTAGTATTCCTTTTGTTTTTTTTCTGAGCGTAACTATTTTTTTAAAAAAAGATCTGAACTGACTCTGGGCCGTAACCGGCCAGGACTCCGCCTGGCCGGGCCTTTAAATAGTGCCGCCCGAGGCCCGAGCCAGCCCAAGCCGCCCCGCCCCCAAACCCTAACCCTAGCGCGCCGCCGCCGCCGCCCCCGCGCCGCGCCGCCACCCGCCGCCGCCGCTGGATCCGCCTCCGTCGTAGGTAGATCTCGCCGCCGGCTTTTTTAGAAAACTGATCGGTTTTTCGTCGATTTGTTCGGTTTTTTTAGTTTCGTTTTTTTAAATAGATCGGTTTTCCGGTTTATTTAATTAGCGAGCGTTCGCTCGTTCATTCATTTTAACGAACGCGTTCATCGTTTAGGTCCAGATAACGAATGTTCGTTCGTTAATCTGTTCGTCGTTTTTCTTTTTCTCGGATTTAATCCGCGATTTTTCTGATCGCGATTCCTGATCCGATTTTCGTTATAGTATAACTTTTCGCTCGTTTATCAGAATCAGGTGATTCAAGTGTCTGGAGTTTCGTCTCGAAACCCTCTTTCCGTTTAACCAACTCAAACAAGTTTTTGCCACTGTAAAAATTGCCCTAGATCCAGAATAGTAAATGAAGCTTGTTTCTTTTGTCATTTGTTTTTTGTTGCTTCGTTCGATTTGATTCTTTTTGCCAACCGGAGTTCTTAAGTTGAACTTTTTGGTTAGATCTCTTATTTGAGTTTTACCCGTGCATTAGTTGAGTACTTATTGTATGCTTATTTGTTTGCGATAGAGTACCCAGAGTGCGCCGCTTGCTACTCCGAATCGCTAGGTTTTGCAGATCATCAGCAAGGCAAGTAACACTTTGATCATACCTCCTACTACCCAGTTTTATTGCATCAGATCAATCCTCACACATTGCATGATTAGGATCTAATTAATTTTGTGGGTTCGGGAAGTAGTTGAGGTAGTACCTATTACATGTTTGTTATCAAACCTTTGGGAGTTACTTTTACGTTTGCTTATTATGCCATGCTATGCTGGTAGACGTGGATTGGGTGAGTGAAATCCATGACAGATGTGAGATTGTTAAATTAAAGGTTTATCTAAGGTGGCAACTTAAATACACATCTGGGTGGATTGAGGCACCTGGGTATTCCAGCGATTGCCTGTTTTCTTTTGGACCGCCACCCAGGCTCAAAGGGATCATGAGATTATTCATGCTAGAAACTTCCGTGTGCAGCCACAAGCTACTATGGGCTCTAGCATAGTTGATTAAGTCGTGTGTGAACTCTTACAGTGGTATACTAGCAGATGTAGGGGAACGTAGGTGTAACGGTCTACCCAATCGTAAGGTGCTAGTGCTTCTGAAAGACTATGTCTCGGTCATCCGTTTCTCAAACACCATGTAGTGGAAGAAATCAAACGGAGGCGATCGAGTCTTGTGGGGAAAAGTGCGCAAACCTCTGCAGTGTGTATAAACTAATCATGGTTAGCCATGTCCCCGGTTATGGACATCTTGAGTATCTAGTACCTGGATTATCATGTGAATCTCATCATGTTACTCTAAAATAAATTTTGTTGGGTTTTGTTTAATGATGATGATGTTTAATTGGGATTGAGAATGCTGTCAACCATTCTCAATGTTTAACAACTACCATGATAGTTAAATAAAATTTATTCCTTTGCAGTAGGGAAAATTGGCTTTACGCAAAACTGTAACCATAGAGCTTTCCACCAGCCAAATATGCATGTAGTATAACCTATTTCATTCCATTACTCTCTATGTGTTACATTGCCAGCATATTCCATGTGCTGACCAGTTTCGGGCTGCAACGTTAATGTTGCAAACTTTTCAGACGACAATTAAGGTGCTTTTAGGTCGTGGTTCAATACTCAGTGATGCCGCTGGAGTTGATGGACTCACTTATCTTCCAAGCCTTCCGCTGTTATCGTTATTAGATGGCCTTAAGCCATATTTATTGTAATAAGTTCTCTTTTGAGACACTCGATGTAATAAGTGTGTGATTGCTACTTTGTTATAAATCGTTCAAGTACTGTGTGGTGTCAGCATTACTGATCCAGGGATGACACCTGAGCATAGAGATTGGACCATTTGAGGTTTGGTCGCTACATCGCTTCAAATGCATGTTCGAAAACTCAAATGATGAGTGGGTCGCTGGGCTAGATGTTGAGTACACCACAGTCCTGGGAAGCGAAAAGAATCTAAAGGAGGCAGAGAAGAAGAAGCCCGTCGTGATCCAGGTTTGCCTGCATGACTTATGCTTGGTCTACCACATATGCCATGCCGACGTTGAGTGCCAGGATTTTAAGAATTTCCTCAAGGATGGCGGAGTCAAATTCGTTACTGTAGACTTTAGGAACGACAAGGAAATCCTGGGTCGGATAGGCCTCGTTGTAGGCGACCCCTTCGACCTCCATAAGAAACGAATGGTGCCCTCCCGTGATCAGCCTTCAATGCTGACCCTGGCCGGAGCCATGGTTCATCCTTCATACGGTACACTGAAGAAACCTCCGTTCAGGTTTCATCATGCATGGGAGTGGAATGTACTAGATATAGACCACATCCACTACGCTGCAATGGATGGCTACCTTTGTTTCAATATCAACAAGGGTTCAATGAAGAGCAAGAGCCAAGTGTGCGGTTCAAGCAAAGAAGTATCGGCCAAGAGGAAGAGGGACAAGGACGAAGTCGAGGACGTGGATGAGGAGCCCGAGTAAGGTGGCAGTGTTCGTTGCTCATGGTGGTTCTAATGCAGTGTCTACCGGATTAGTTGCTTAGTTTAATTTCAGGTGTGCTTAGTTTTATTTGAGGGGTGTGTTGTGCTGAGGCCCCAGCAGAACTATGTTATGTTTCTTCTCATTATATTTCGTACATTTCATCTTCTAGTTGGTATAGTACTACCATATATACGTACAATATATATGGCCAACATCATATAGCCAACAATTTAGTTGTCAAAGAATTTCAGGGTGCTTAGTTTTGTCAAAGAATTCCAGGGTGCTTAGTTTTATTTGAGGGGTGTGTTGTGCTGGAGACTGAGGGAGTCCTGGATTAGGGGGTGTTCGGGTAGCCGTACTATACCTTCAGCCGGACTCCTGGACTATGAAGATACAAGATAGAGGACTTCGTCCCGTGTCCGGATGGGACTTTCCTTGGCGTGGAAGGCAAGCTTGGCGATGCGGATATTCAAGATCTCCTACCATTGTAACCGACTTTATGTAACCCTAACCCTATCCGGTGTCTAAATAAACCGGAGGGTTGTAGTCCGTAGGCAATCAACTCCATACACAACAATCATACCACAGGCTAGCTTCTAGGGTTTAGCCTCCTTGATCTCGTGGTAGATCTACTCTTGTACTACCCATATCATCAATATTAATCAAGAAGGAGTAGGGTATTACCTCCATCGAGAGGGCCCGAACCTGGGTAAAAAACATTGTGTCCCTTGTCTCCTGTTACCATCAGGCCTTGACGCACAGTTCGGGACCCCCTACCCGAGATCCGCCGGTTTTGACACCGACATTGGTGCTTTCATTGAGACTTCCTCTGTGTCGTCGCCTTTAGGCCCGATGGCTCCTTTGATCATCAACAACGATACGGTCCAGGGTGAAACTTTTCTCCCCGGACAGATCTTCATCTTCGGCGGCTTCACTCTGCGGGCCAATTCACTCGGCCACCTGGAGCAGATCGAAAGCTACGCTCCTGGCCATCAGGTCAGGTTTGGAAGCCTAAACTACACGGCTGACATCCACGGGGACTTGATCTTCGACGGATTCGAGCCACAGCCAAGCGCGCCGCACTGTCTCGATGGGCATGATATAGCTCTGCCGCCGAACAGCGCCTTGGAGGCCGCATACGCATCGGCTTCGACCATTGATTCGGAGCATACTGCGCCGATCAAGGATCAGCGGTTGGACGCTGCCTCAGGGGCTGTGATCTTAGAGGCGATCGAGCCGAACTCCAGCCCCGCACTCCGCATGGCCCGTGACTCCGAGGATCCGGACTCCTCCCCGGACTCGGAACCCCCCGCGCCCCTGCCAATCGAATCCGATTGGGCATCGATAATGGAGTTCACCGCCGCAGACATCTTTCAGCATTCTCCTTTTGGCGACATCCTGAATTCTCTTAAGTCTCTCTCTTTATCAGGAGAGCCCTGGCTGGACTACGGTCAGTGAGGGTGGGATACGGACGATAAGGAAATTCAAAGCCCACCCACCACCCACTTTGTAGCCACTGTCGATGATCTAACCGACATGCTTGACTTCAGCTCCGCAGACATCGACGGCATGGACGACGATGTAGGAGACGAACAGGAACCAGCACCTGTAGGGCGCTGGAAGGCCACCTCGTCATATAACATATATATGGTGGATACTCCAAAAGATGGAGATGGCAATGGAACAGTGGGGGATGATGCCCCCAAGAAACAGCCGAAGCGCCGGCATCAGCGGCGCCGCTCTAAATCCCTCCAAAGCAAAAACGGTGATTCCGGCACGGGAGATAATACTACCCCGGATAACGCTGAAGAACACCCACCTCAGCAAGATTCGGCACAGGAAGATGGAGAAGCCAGCCCTCATGAGAGAGCGGCAGACCGAGAGGTCGAGGATGATAACTATATGCCTCCCTCCGAAGACGAGGCAAGCCTCAATGACGACGAATTCGTCATACCATCAGACCCCGCCGAACAAGAGCGTTTTAAACGCAGGCTTTTAGCCACGGCAAGCAGCCTCAAGAAAAAGCAGCAACAGCTTAAAGCTTCCCAAGATTTGCTAGCTGACAGATGGACTGAAGTCCTTACAGCCAAAGAGTATGAACTCGAACGCCCCTCCAAGAGTTACCCGAAGCGCAGGCCGCTACCCCGATTAGAGGAGGAAGCACCTACATCACCAACGCATGACATGGCAGACCGGCCACCTCGCGGCCGTGACAAAGAGGCCTCTCGGCCCTCCACCCAAGCCATGCCCCGACGCCGCTCAACTAAGGCACGGGAAAATGTGCCCGACCTGCAAGACATACTGGAGGATAAGGCAAGACAAACAAGATTGATCTATGGATCGCGCAGGCGCCCTACGGCATGTGACAATGATCTTCACTCTGGATACAACAAATTCGGCCGGGCCGAACACAACAGACATAGCGCTTCCGAGCTACGTCGTGATATAGCCCAGTACAGAGGCGCCGCACACCTGCTATGCTTCACGAATGAAGTAATGGATCATAAAATCCCAAAGGGTTTCAAACCCGTAAACATCGAATCATACGATGGCACAACAGATCCGGCGGTATGGATCGAGGACTATCTCCTTCACATCCACATGGCATGCAGCGATGATCTACACGCCATCAAATACCTCCCGCTCAAACTTAAAGGACCAGCCCGACATTGGCTTAACAGCTTGCCAGCAGACTCAATCGGTTCTTGGGAGGACCTGGAAGCCGCTGCATTCCTCGACAACTTCCAGGGCACTTATGTGCGACCGCCGGATGCCGACGACTTAAGCCACATAATTCAGCAGCCAAAAGAATCGGCCAGACAATTCTGGACACGGTTCCTAACAAAGAAAAACCAGATAGTCGACTGTCCGGACGCAGAGGCCCTAGCACCCTTCAAGCATAACATCCGCGACGAGTGGCTTGCCCGGCACCCGGGACAGGAAAAGCCAAAATCCATGGCAGCCCTCACGACACTCATGACCCGCTTTTGCGCGGGAGAAGACAGCTGGCTAGCTCGCAGTAACAACTTATCAAAGAACCCTGGTAATTCAGATACCAAGGACAAAAGTGGTAGGACATGTCGGAATAAGCAAAAACGCCGCGTTAAGAGCGACAATAATGAAGACACGGCAGTCAATGCCGGATTCAAAGGCTATAAATCCGGTCAGCGGAAAAAGCCATTCAAAAAGAATACTCAGGGCCCGTCCAGTTTGGACCGAATACTCGATCGCTTGTGCCAGATACATGGCACCCCCGAAAGGCCAGCCAATCACACTAACAGGGATTGTTGGGTGTTCAAGTAGGCAGGCAAGTTAAGGGCCGAAAACAAAGACAAGGGGCTGCACAACGACGACGAGGAGCCCAAGCCACCGAGCAACAATGGACAGAAGGGCTTTCCCCCACAAGTGCGGACGGTGAACATGATATACGCAACCCACATTCCCAAGCGGGAGCGGAAGCGTGCGCTACGGGACGTATACACGATAGAGCCAGTCACCCCAAAGTTCAACCCATGGTCCTCCTGCCTGATCACTTTTGATCGAAGGGACCATCCCACTAGCATCCGTCATGGCGGCTTCGCCGCATTGGTTCTCGACCCAATCATCGACGGATTTCATCTCACAAGAGTCCTCATGGACGGCGGCAGTAGCTTGAACCTGCTTTATCAAGATACAGTGCGGAAAATGGGCATAGATCCCTCAAGGATTAAGCCCACAAGAACGACCTTTAAAGGCGTTATACCAGGTGTAGAAGCCAACTGTACAGGCTCAGTAACACTTGATGTGGTCTTCGGATCCCCGGACAATTTCCGAAGCGAAGAATTAATCTTCGATATAGTCCCGTTTCGCAGTGGCTATCACGCCCTGCTCGGACAAACCGCATTTGCAAAGTTCAATGCGGTGCCGCACTACGCATATCTCAAGCTCAAGATGCCAGACCCTCGAGGAGTAATTACGGTCAACGGAAACAGCGAATGCTCCCTCCATACGGAGGAGCATACGGCAGCTCTCGCAGCGGAGGTACAAAGTAGCCTTCTCAGGCAATTCTCCAGTCCGGCCATTAAAAAGCCAGACACTGCCAAGCGCGCCCGGAGTAACCCACAGCAGGACCGCCTGGCACACTCTGAGCAAGCGTAGCAATGCGGCCCCAACCCCAGCTTTCGCGACATAGCGAAACCAGTACCTCGCATACATAACTACGCCCTTGAAATACCATGGGCACAGGGGAAGGGGCACAATAACGGCACGCCCAGAATACGGCTTAAAACGTACTAGGGGCTGCCAGATTCTTTTTTTAATTTTTTCTTACTTTCAGGACTCCATACTTCGGACGGCCTGTTCGGCAATTCGACTGCCGCACAAACGATGCAAGATCCAGGGAGGCAGACAAGCCATGCCGCACTATGGAACTCCCAGGTGGTCTCTGTTACGAGCGGTATACCTATTTAAATACAATTCCGCGGCCTGCCCCTAGTCAGGACATACTGAATAGTCCAATATATTTTACTTACCGCACTATTTGTATCGTTCGGCTTTGATAAATAGCCTCTATATAAACAATGCATAGCTTTTGTCTATTTTCTGCATTACTCTCTTTTATATATGTTCATTAATGACATGTTGCACCCGTACATTGTGGTACAGCAAGTATGCTAGGGGCTTCAGTACCCTTTAATATGGTGTGAGAAGTCCGCACACTTTCACAAGTGTGGCACCCCGAACTTATAGCACTATATGCATCGGCTCCGAATCATGATTTGGGTCAATAGTTGGGTTTGCCCGGCTCCTATGTTTTGGTGCCTTACGTTCCGCTATATCGGCTAAGGTAGCACTAGGAGAACCACTGCGATTGTGCCCCGGTTGAGCTGGGTTAAGCACCTCAGTGGAGAAAGCTAAAACTGACTGTCATGATGAGGCGAGAGACCGGTCGCTGTTCGAGAGGTTTTTTCGAGTCCCTAAAGACTTATGCCGCTTCGAGCGAGGAGCCGGATTTGTCCGGCCAAGGCGTGGATAGCACCCCGAACTCGGTCTTCCGAACTAGGGGCTTCGCCGAAATTTAAAATTATAAAGTTCTATGGCTAAGTGAGAGTGTTCAAGCATTATAGTCCGATTGCCTGGTTCGTTGTGCTGAGCGCCTCCCTCGAAGGACCCAACTATGGGAAAAAGAGCACTCCGGTTTATCCCGAACACCCCAGCACTAGTGGCATGGGGGCAGAAGCCGACGACTGGCCATCTCTCAATTTTTTGATAAACGGCCGCACAGAAAATAATATTTTAAATTCAACAAGCATTGCTTAAGCGCCTATGAACAAGTTTTCAGCGCACAGGATAAAAACGAGCGAGTTTATTCAAAAATTACATCCTTGGTACATTCATCCGCCACAAGGAGGGCACCCGCAAGAACATCCTTGTAATAGTTCTCGGGCTTGCGATGCTCCTTCCCCGGCGGCGGCCCGTCCTTCACAAGCTTCTCACCGTCCAGCTTACCCCAGTGCACCTTTGCACGGGCAAGGGCCCGACGAGCACCTTCGATGCAAACGGAGCGCTTGATGACCTCAAGCCTTGGACAGGCCTCCACCAACCGCCGCACCAGCCCGAAGTAGCTCCCAGGCAGGGCCTCTCTGGGCCACAGCCGAACTATGAAGCCCTTCATGGCCTGTTCGGCCGCCTTGTGGAGCTCGACCAGCTGTTTCAGCTGGTCGCTCAAGGGCACAGGGTGTCCGGCCTCAGCATACTGAGACCAGAACACCTTCTCCGTCGAGCTGCCCTCTTCAGCTCGGTAGAATGCGGCGGTGTCGGATACGCTGCGGGGAAGATCTGCGAATGCCCCTGGAGAACTCCGAATTCGGGTAAGTAACAAGTAGTTTACTTTTATATTTCTACTTTGCATAAAGAATGTCTTACCCGCTGCTATCTTCTTAATCTCCTCCAACTCTTGGAGGGCCTTTTGGGCTTCGGCCTTCGCAGACTTGGCAGTCTCAAGGGCCGCCGCGAGCTCGGACGCTTGGGTCTTTGACTCAAGCTCCAAACTCTCATGTTTTTTCATGAGAGCCTGAAGCTCTTGCTGCACCTCGCCGACCTGAGCCCCAAGTTTCTCTCGCTCGGTGCGCTCCGCGGCTGTTTTCTTTTCGGCCTCGGACAGCGCATGCTTGAGGGTCGCCACCTCAGTCGTGGCCCCTATAATAAGCAGTGCAATCCTATTATTTTTTGCAATCACGCCTCTCTATAGGCACTTTTTCTATAAGGTATTTCCTACCTTCTTTTTCCTCGAGCTGCCGCTTGGCAAGGCCGAGCTCTTGCTCGGTCCGCTTGAGGTCCTATTTCTGGACACCCACCTCCGCAGTCAGTGCGGCGGTGGATAGCAGCGAAGCCTGCACACGCATATTGACTCTTTATTGTTAGACTCCTGCGAAATTTTCTAGATCCTCTATTCGGCTTTTCTTTCCGAACGCCAAACAGAGCATCAGGGGCTACTGTCTATGCGGTTATATTTTTACATATTTTTACTTACCTCGAAGCCTGTTAGGAGGCTAGCGCAAGCTTCACTCAGTCCGCTCTTGGCGGACTGAAACTTCTGGATCACCGTACTCATAATAGTACGGTGCTCCTCGTCGATGGAGGCGCCGTCAAGCACCTCGAGCAGATTGTCCGGCACCTCCGGTTGGACGGAGGCCGCCGGCTCAGAAGGCTTGCTCCTCTTGGAAGGAGTTCGCCTACCGCGGTCCGGAACTGTTGAAGATTCCGGCGTGGTGTCTGGCACAAAGCCGGACTTGGAGCCCTGGGGGGTCTTGTCCCCTTTACTCCTGGGGTCCGGGAGGTCGCCCTGCGGCTCCTCCAGGACCACCTCCTCCTGCCCCGGAGCTTGTTGCGACGCCACTTCGGTGTCGTTCGCAGTGCGGGGGGAGACAGCGGGCGGAACTGAGTTCACGTCCGATGAATCCAGGGAGCCGCTCGACGACTCGTTGAGTTCGGCCCGGGGCGGGCAGCATAATTATGTTCGACATTAGGGAAAGCTGTGCAACAAAGGAACATCATGAGTTATTCTGATATCCGAACTTACGATTTCGCCGGACACTTGGCCCTGTTTGGCCACTCCTCTTTGCCCTCTTCGGCGTTGGGGGCGTAGTCCGGCGGAGGGGTCTTCCTTTTCCTAGACCCCTCGGCCTCCCCCATTGGGGCGGCCTTCCTCTTCTCTCCTCCCCCCGCTGGGGGGGGGGAGAGGTTTCTTCTTCCTCCTCCTCGTCTTCACGGGGGGAGTGCGTCTCGGACTCGTCGGACGACGAGTCCGACACCACCATATGCCGGGAACTCTTTCGAGTCCCCGTGGCCTTCTTCTTCTTGGCCTTCTTCTCTGGCACCACATAAGGTGCCGGAACCAGTAGCTTCGCTAGTAGAGCGGGGGCTGGGTCTTCGGGTAAGGGAGCCGGACAGTTAATCGATCCGGACTTCGCCCGCCAAGCCTGTCAAAGGTAAGGGAGTTTAGATCCCGCATAGAGTCAAACTATGAAAAAACTTAACATCCTGTAAAAGGTGAAAATAGCTTACCTCGCTAGCGTGACGCTGCGAGCTGTATCCGCGGTCCTCGGAAGCGGATGTGGGAGCCTCGGCGCCTTTGGTTAGCACCTTCCAGACATCTTCATACATCGTGTCGAAGAGCCTGTTAAGGGTTTGGTGTTGTGCCGGGTTGAACTCCCACAGATTAAAGCCCCGTTGTTGACACGGGAGGATCCGGCGGACGAGCATAACCTGGACTACATTGACGAGCTTGATCGGCTTGCTCACCAGGGACTGGATGCATGTCTGCAGTCCGGTCACCTCTTTTTCGTCGCCCCACGACAGGCCCGTCTCTTTCTAGGACATAAGCCGCGTGGGGGGTCCGGATCGGAACTCAGGGGTTGCGATCCATTTCGGATTGTGCTGCTCGGTGATGTAAAACCACCACGATTGTCACCCCTTCAGGGTCTCCACGAAGGAGCCCTCGAGCCATAGGACGTTGGCCATCTTGCCCGCCATGGCGCCTCCGCACTCCACCTGGCTGCCGCGCACCACCTTGGGCTTGACGTTGAAGGTCTTGAGCCAGAGGCCGAAATGGGGGCGGATGTGGAGGAAGGCCTCGCACACGACGATAAACGCCGAGATGTTGAGGACGAAGTTCGGGGCCAGATCATGGAAATCCAGACCATAGTAAAACATGAGCCCCGGACAAATGGGTGGAGTGGAAAACCCAGTCCGCGGAGGAAGTGGGGAAGGAATACTACCCTCTCATGGGGCCTTGGGGTGGGGAGAAGCTGCCCCTCCTCGGGAAGCCGGTGCGTGTTGTCTTTGGACAAGTATCCGGCCTTCCTTAGCTTTTTGACATGGCCCTCCGTGATGGAGGAGACCATCAACTTGCCTCCCGCTCCGGACATCGCTGGAGAAGGTTGAGGTGGGAAGTGCGGTCTTGGGCGCTAGAGCTCGAGTGCGCAGGAGATGGATAGGCAAAGGAGGAAGAAGGCGTAGGTAAAAAGGCGGATCCTTATCCCCTTATATGGGCGGATGCGGTTGTGCGTCCCCACCTGCCTAGTAAAACTCGCTTGCCTCCCAAGCGCCATGATAAGTGGCGCGGTTGGATTACCCACATCCGTATTGATGAGAATCCCGTAAAGGGGGTACACGATCTCTGGTTTGACAAGACGTTCCAAGGAAACTGCCTCGCAAAATATGCTGAGGTGGAAAAGTAAAAACGATTCGAGTGAAGGACTTGGCCGTAGTGTGATGACGCACTGCGGAATACGTCGGCAGATTTGATTTGTGTCAATATTATTCTCTCTATGGCAATATGTGGAAGCTTATTTTGCAGAGCCGGACACTACTCTTGGTGTTTACAATCTTCTATGAAGGATTTGGAGGAGGAACCCGCCTTGCAATGCCGAAGACAATTTGCGCGCCGGACTCGTCATCATTGAAGCCTGGTTCAGGGGCTACTGAGGGAGTCCTGGATTAGGGGGTGTTCGGGTAGCCGGACTATACCTTCAGCCGGACTCCTGGACTATGAAGATAAAAGATTGAAGACTTCGTCCCGTGTCCGGATGGGACTTTCCTTGGCGTGGAAGGCAAGCTTGGCGATGCGGATATTCAAGATCTCCTACCATTGTAACCGACTTTATGTAACCCTAACCCTATCCGGTGTCTATATAAACCGGAGGGTTGTAGTCCGTAGGCAATCAACTCCATACACAACAATCATAACATAGGCTAGCTTCTAGGGTTTAGCCTCCTTGATCTCGTGGTAGATCTACTCTTGTACTACCCATATCATCAATATTAATCAAGAAGGAGTAGGGTATTACCTCCATCGAGAGGGCCCGAACCTGGGTAAAAAAAACATCGTGTCCCTTGTCTCCTGTTACCATCCGGCCTTGACGCACAGTTCGGGACCCCCTACCCGAGATCCGCCGGTTTTGACACCGACAGAGACCATTAACTTATCATTGTGAGAATCGGCTTATTTTTGTCATGTAATATGGTCAACGGGTTTGACGTGAAAATAACAATGTCTAATGGCATTACTAATATACGCTGCCTCCCCCCAGATTTTCTTTATAGAGGCAACATTGAACTATATGAGTGCCCTGTTGAATTTTGGAATTATTCCTGGTTCATTTGGCCTTTTTATACAGTAATTGAGTTTCTGGTCATTTAATGTGCATAATTCAAATTTGAACTACAAGCACATGCTTCCGTGCACCAAAGTTGATTCAAAAATCACATGTGTGTCCTCGGGTGAATTTCTAGGTCACATGCAAGAAATGGGAATGAAATTCAAACATCTGGGCATCGTGGTTCGGCCGAGAACATTGAGAAGCTTGGTTTTAAAATTCTTGTAAATCCAAAACACACCTGAAAATCATGAAACTTCGAATGGTGTCATGTCATGGTACTACCATGCTGTGGTAAAAAAAATTGCAGGATAGGAACAAGTTTTGGTATAAGTTTCTTGCAAACTGGAGCTTCTCTCAAGAAGGCTCGTGGTTCTGAGAGGGAACGTGTCACCTTGTGCATAATTCAAATTTTAAATACAAGCACATGCTCCAGTGCACCAAAGCTGGTTGAAAAATCACATGTGTGTCCTCAGGTAAATTTCTAGGTCCCATGCCAAAAATGGGAATGAAATTCAAACATCTGGGTGTCATGGCTCAGCTGGAAACATAGAGAAACTTGGTTTTTTAATTCCTGTAAATCCGAAACATGCATGAAAATCATGAAACTTAGCTTGGTGTCATGACATGGCACCAACATGCTGTGGTAATTTTGCTATCTGATTTGCGAAGGCGCACACATTAACAATCAACAAAGTCATTTTGGAACAAGTGCTGTCACGTTACAATCGGAAACACAAGTATTGTTGAAACCGTGGGTGTTCTATTTACCATTTACGTGCCGCCACGCGTCCCCTTTTTTTATTAGCTAGGAGGCGCTGTGCAGGGTAGCTATTTGAGTACGGGAGGCGTGGGAGCCCTTTGACCTCCATCTGCCGTCCACCTCTCTCCCAAGGTCTCCATTAACGACACCCAAGCCTCTGTTTAATGGCGTGGCAATGTCACACTCGACTGAGATTTAAGAGAGAAAAAAGAAAATCTAAAAAGAAAATTTTGCACGGATCTTGATGTAAGATCCGACGGGCCTATATAGCATCTACTGCGACTTATAGCAAGACTGATGAATGTGCGGGCCGCACACGGCACCAACATGACATGAGCTTAGTCTGCCTGGTGCACATGCATTCGGGTGAGTTGTCCAAGTATAGACACAACCAGGCCCTCGTTGGTATCCGCGCCTCGACTTTGGCTGGTCATAGTGGAGAGTAGCATAGACTAGTTACTAATCTATGTTACTAGTACCTTCATAGTGGGTAGTTTCATATAGTATATGCATAATTTGGCGACGAGCGCTCTCTCTATATGTACCACCTTTTTTCTTTAATTACATCTTGTTAGTTTTGCTCCATGGCGCAATCCATCGATACTACTACTGTACAAATGTATACATTTTTTAAAAGGCTAGAGGGCGGGGCAGTCTAGCTTGGTCCTTTTCACGAGAGGCGAGGGCCTTTGTGATTTGACGGCTCATTACTGCTGGAAGGCGGGGACTTGTGATTTGACTGCTCGTATAATGTGCCGACGACCTGAGGAGGAGCAAAGAACCGTGCGGTATACTCAAATTTTCCACTGGAGTACGATGGAGGAGCACGAAACACGGCAGCCCAGTGCCATATCCTCTACTCTCTACTCTTATTATATATTACTAGCAAGAGGCATTGTTCTATTGGCGATAAAGAATGATCTAATTTGCTAGTCATCTCATTTTTAGCATTGTTCTATTCATGCCTCGCAGAGAAGGTGGCACGTGCGGTGAAACACCCAAAGCAAAATAAGAAACACAGGAGCAAAAGAAGAAGGAGGATTATCACCCCTAAAAAAGAAGGAGACGCACACACAAGTCTGGGGCGCTGCTCTCACTACATGAAGGGTTGCTGGCCGCGGAGTCGTAACTGCTTCTTCATCGCCTCCACGACCTCCATCTCCTTGCGTGTCTCCTATGCCATCTTCATCATTGTGTCCATGACACGGGATTTCTCGACGCGAGCCTTCATCATCTGTTCCACGGCCGCATTACGTACCTTGACAGCAGACGGGTGCTGGATGCGGAGCTTCGCCAACTCCTCCTTCTGTTCCATGACGAGGGCCTGCAACATCTTCATCGAGGAACTACTATTCTCATGCATCTTCTTCCAGCCGGCGTTCTCCTCCTTCAGCAGGTCGAGCTCGTGGCAGAGCTTCGTGTTGTCCTCCTGAAGTTGCAGGATTTCGCCGATCGCCTTCTTCTCCGAGGCAATGCTCTTCTTCAGTAGCATCACCAAGCCGGCGGTCAACTCCCCCTGCTCATTGAGCTCAGCGGGCATGTCATCGAGTCTCTCCTTCAGCAGCTCCACCAAGCCGTGGGTGAACTCCTTCTGCTTATTGAGGTGCTTATTGAGCTGATCGGGCATGCCGTCTAGGGATAATGACTCCAGCGCCGCCCGCTCGGCATGTTTGCCTCCGCGTCTAGGGCGCTCCTGGGAGCCACCGCCTGCCCGTGAGAGATCTTTCGAGGTCTCTGCGTGGCGGCGAGCCCTCTCTTTTTTCCACAGCCTTGGTTGCCTCTCCCTTGTTATGAGTAGTTCTCGACCTAGAGCTCTGCACACCGGCCATGGCAAGGACGGACAAAGAAGCAGGACTTATGAGGAGGAAAGGAGTGTAATTTTCGGTTAGGTAGTTCCCCTTTTTATAACATAAGTACTAGCACTAGTACTAAAACCTGCATAGTGGGAACACGTTCAGGTTTGGTATGTATTGGTAGGTGTGAGTAGGCTTGCACTTAACTGTAGCAGTAGTACTTTCGAATGTGATGGGAACAAGGTAAAGATTAATTGATGGTTTTTGGTTTCGAGGCCCAAAAAGGCTCCCTATGAGTTTAGTGGAACATAACTTTCAAGTAGACTGCACTGCTCAGATGCGTAAATATTATGTGATTGTCAAAAATTGGCACAAAATACGAAGGAGACCATTGGAAGTACTACTAGCAACCCATGATTTAACTACTCGCATGCGTGCAGTGGAGTAGTAATGTCTTTCTTCCGCCCTCACGTCCACTCAATTTGCATGCGCTGTATTAATTGACCATCAATGAAGTTAAGGACTTTACATGCGTCAAATTATCACATTGGGTGGATCTTGGTACAAAATTGCGTCCGCCTGTGTACCCGCGTGTGCGTGCGAGGGAATGAGTGCATGCGTGGTGTGCGTGCACATCTTCGCTTCGTGCATGTACCGCCAGTGCGGCTTAGGGAGGACGAGTACATTCTTCTGGAACCAGCAGCACGTCATTGTGATCAATCCACACAAGGATGTCGCGACAACGCCCCCACATGTGCCACATGCCCACGTGGCTTCATGAACTGTAAGAGAGACACTGTGTAGCGTGCCATTGTGTTTTGCACATACTCAAAGTACTAGTAAGGTACACGTGCATTGCACGCGTCAGATTTTGCAACCAAATTACGAATAAATACCACACTGTAGCATGTAAGCTCTGAGTCATATATGTCTGATGTAGACCTTCGTTTAATTCTTATAGTTCATCTCATTCAAAATCAATTAGTTTTTATAAAAAAACCTAGGGCCTCTTTGATTCGTAGGATTTCCAAAACACGCAAATAGGAAGAACATGGGATTAGAGTGGAATGTTGTCTTGAACCCTATAGTATGGTACGAGTGTTTGATTGTGCATAGAAAAAACGCAGAATTCTTTCAAAGAGGTTTGAGTGGACGGGATGTTTCCTATGAAATCTAGTACAAATGAATCATATGGAAAAATTCCTATGGTTTACAATCCTACGAATCAAACAACCAAGATAGGAAAAATTCCTCAGGATTAGAATCCTCCAAAATTCCTTCGAGAATCCTTTGAATCAAAGAAGCCCTTAATATATTTTATGATTCATGGAATTGTGCATCGTAAAGCATAAAGTACAAACAAAGAATGTCAATTCAACTAGAAAAAAAGTTTGGGCAGTTACGACACGAAAGCTTCTAGAACAAAGGAGAACCACTGTTGTTTTGAGATTTGTGCATTATGCTTAAGTTCAACCATGTAGTCTGCTAGATTGTACATGTGGCAAAATCCAGTGGGGGGCTAGAAGACGATGCGAGGGGCCGAGTGGAGGGGGACTATGAAGGAGTGCACAACTGCGAGATCGATATTTAGAGAGAAGGGGCGAGAACGTGCGCTGTTGCGCGTAGTGGCGGAGCCATGAAAAATGTCCCATGAGCTAGGGGGCCAAGCATTGCTAATCCTTTACGAGGAGGGCCAATTCATCAACATAAACCATTTTTACCAGCAATTGTCTAATGATCACATTCATATTAGCCTCGATATATAGTGATGTTAGGGGGGGGCAAGGCCCTTGCTGCCCCCTGTCTTGGCCATTGTGCGCGCGTCTGAGAGATGAAGTGGAAGGCATGGATGATGAGAGGGGGGCGCTGGATATATAATTAATGTGGGTGTATTAGCTATATATGCAATCCTATATAGAGAGGTATAGATTGATCGATGTGGACGTGGGAAACATGGTGAGACCTCACTAGATATATAGATTGATCGGTTTATGTGGAAAACTATGAAAGACCTAGCTACACACACACACACATAGAGGAACATCGATTGTTGCGCATGCACGTCAGAGATAAAGAATGCTCGATATGATGGAGAGGGGGATGTGTGTGTGTGTGCCTTCATGGGAGACCGACCTGAAGAAAAATATTGCATGTGTGCGATGGATAATGCCGACTGGTAGTGTGTGTGCATGCATGCACGAGAGAAAGTTAGTGGTACAATTATAAAGAGAAGACCAATGTGTGGGTGTAAAATACTAGGTGAGGTCATAATCAATGTAAAGTTGAATTCAAATATTTGAATAAGAGATCATGATGTTTGAAACCCATGCATGCATGAATATAACGGAGATCTACGCGGTGTGGTTTGGAAACGAGCATGTTGCAATGTATACACATTGAACAAGGTCAGATTGGTTTGAATTTGAGATACCGACGGCAGACATCGTTCGGCCACATTGCATCCGTGCATGGACAAACTATTCTAATTGGAGATGATGGGTGTCTTTCGCATCACATATCTATATCTATACCCCTATATATATTATATATTATATTTTTTTATAGTGTGCGGATAACTTTAACTTTGAAAGATGGTCATTGGATGAGGCCAATCCGATGGTGCAGAGCTGGCAAATTTGAGCACTACTGGCCGTTGGATATCATCTAGATTCCACCAGATTTTGCCACATGTACAATCTAGAAGACTCTATGGTTGAACTTAAGCATAATGCACAAACCTCAAAACACAAGCACTTCGTCTTTGTTCTAGAATCTTCCATATCATAATTGCACAAATGTTTTTCTACATGATTTGTTTTTTACTTTATGCCTTACAATGCACAATTCCATGAATCTTAAAATAGATTAGCTTTCTAATAAAAACTAGATGATTTTGAATGAAATGAACTATAAGAATTAAACGAACATCTACATCATGCATATATGACTCAAAGCTTACATGCTATAATGTGATATTTATTCATAATTTGGTTGCCAAATCTCATGCGTGCAATGCACGCGTACCTTACTAGTCTAAATGGTGTTTGTGTGTGTCTTGTGCGTGTTAAACACATTGTACGTAGTATATCTTACTAGTCTAAATTGTCTTTTTTTGGGTACACGTTAAGCTTGTTCTCCCTAAATTTCAAGCCGCGCCTTGTTATGCCGAAATTTCTGTTGGAAATATGCCCTAGAGGCAATAATAAAAGCATTATTATTATATTTCCTTGTTCATGATAATTATCTTTATTCATGCTATAATTGTGTTATCCGGAAATCGTAATACATGTGTGAATAACAGACACCAACATGTCCCTAGTGAGCCTCTAGTTAACTAGCTCGTTGATCAACAGATAGTCATGGTTTCCTGACTATGGACACTGGATGTCATTGATAACGAGATCACATCATTGGGAGAATGATGTGATGGACAAGACCCAATCCTAAACATAGCACAAGATCGTATAGTTCGTTTGCTAGAGTTTTCCAATGTCAAAGTATCTTTTCCTTAGACCATGAGATCGTGTAACTCCCGGATACCGTAGGAGTGCTTTGGGTATGCCAAACGTCACAACGTAACTGGGTGACTATAAAGGTAGACTACGGGTATCTCCGAAAGTGTCTGTTGGGTGACATGGATCAAGACTGGGATTTGTCACTCCGTATGACGGAGAGGTATCACTGGGCCCACTCGGTAATGCATCATCATAATGAGCTCAGAGTGACCAAGTGTCTGGTCACGGGATCATGCATTACGGTACGAGTAAAGTGACTTGCCGGTAACGAGATTGAACGAGGTATTGGGATACCGACGATCGAATCTCGGGCAAGTAACATATCGATAGACAAAGGGAATAGCGTACGGGATTGATTAAATCCTCGACATCGTGGTTCATCCGATGAGATCATCGTGGAGCATGTGGGAGCCAACATGGGTATCCAAATCCCGCTGTTGGTTATTGACCGGAGAGTCGTCTCGGTCATGTCTGCTTGTCTCCCGAACCCGTAGGGTCTACACACTTAAGGTTCGGTGACGCTAGGGTTATGAAGATATGTATATGCAGAAACCCGAATGTTGTTCGGAGTCCCGGATGAGATCCCGGACGTCACGAGGAGTTCCGGAATGGTCCGGAGGTAAAGAATTATATATAGGAAGTGCTATTTCGGGAATCGGGACAAGTTTCGGGGTTATCGGTATTGTACCGGGACCACCGGAAGGGTCCCGGGGGTCCACCGGGTGGGGCCACCTGTCCCGGGGGGCCACATGGGCTGTAGGGGGTGCGCCTTGGCCTAGATGGGCCAAGGGCACCAGCCCCTATAGGCCCATGCGCCTAGGGTTTCCACCATGGAAGAGTCCATGTGGTGGAAGGCACCCCTAGGTGCCTTGGGGGGGAGGGAAACCTCCCCTTGGCCGCCGCCCCCCCTAGTAGATCTCATCTACTAGGGTCGGCGCCCCCCTGGCACCCCTATATATAGTGGGGGGGGGAGAGGAGGGATTTGAGACCAGCCCCTAGCGCCTCCATCTCCCCCCGTTACGTCTCTCCCTCGTAGTCTCGGCGAAGCCCTGCTGCTGTGACGCCCTGCATCCACCACCACGCCGTCGTGCTGCTGGATCTTCATCAACCTCTCCTTCCCCCTTGCTGGATCAAGAAGGAGGAGACGTCTCCCGTCCTGTACGTGTGTTGAATGTGGAGGTGCCGTCCGTTTGGCGCTGGTCATCGGTGATTTGAATCACGTCGAGTACGACTACATCATCACCGTTCTTTTGAACGCTTCCATGCGCAATCTACAAAGGTATGTAGATGCATCTAATCACTCGTTGCTAGATGAACTCCTAGATGATCTTGGTGAAACGAGTAGGAAATTTTTTGTTTTCTGCAACGTTCCCCAACAGTGGCATCATGAGCTAGGTCTATGCGTAGTTCTTCTTGCGCGAGTAGAACACAATTTGTTGTGGGCGTAGATTTGTCAACTTTCTTGCCGTTACTAGTCCTTTCTTGCTTCAGCGGTATTGTGGGATGAAGCGGCCCGGACCAACCTTACACGTACGCTTACGTGAGACCGGTTCCACCGACTAACATGCACTAGTTGCATAAGGTGGCTGGCGGGTGTCTGTCTCTCCTACTTTAGTTGGAGAGGAATCGATGAACAGGGTCCTTATGAAGGGTAAATAGAAGTTGACAAATCACGTTGTGGCTTTAACGTAGGTAAGAAAACGTTCTTGCTAGAACCCTAATTCAGCCACGTAAAACTTGCAACAACAATTAGAGGACGTCTAACTTGTTTTTGCAGCAAGTGGTTTGTGATATGATATGGCCAAAGTTGTGATGAATGATGAATGATCTATATGTGATGTATGAGATGTTCATGCTATTGTAATAGGAATCACGACTTGCATGTCGATGAGTATGACAACCGGCAGGAGCCATAGGAGTTGTCTTTATTCTTTTATATGACCTGCGTGTCATCAAGAAACGCCATGTAAATTACTTTACTTTATTGCTAAACGCGTTAGCCATAGTAGTAGAAGTAATAGTTGGCGAGCAACTTCATGGAGACACGATGATGGAGATCATGATGATGGAGATCATGGTGTCAAGCCGGTGACAAGATGATCATGGAGCCCCAAGATGGAGATCAAAGGAGCTATGTGATATTGGCCATATCATGTCACGTTTATTATTTGATTGCATGTGATGTTTATCATGTTTTGCATCTTGTTTACTTAGAACGACGGTAGTAAATAAGGTGATCCCTCATACTAATTTCAAGAAGTGTTCCCCCTAACTGTGCACCGTTGCGACAGTTCACTGTTTCAAAACACCACGTGATGATCGGGTGTTTTATTCAGACGTTCACATACAACGGGTGTAAGACAGATTTACACATGCAAACACTTAGGTTGACTTGACGAGCCTAGCATGTACAGACATGGCCTCGGAACACAGAAGACCGAAAGGTCGAGCATGAGTCGTATAGAAGATACGATCAACATGAAGATGTTCACCGATGTTGACTAGTCCGTCTCACGTGATGATCGGACACGGTCTAGTTTAACTCGGATCATGTAATACTTAGATGACTAGAGGGATGTCTAATCTAAGTGGGAGTTCATTAATAATTTGATTAGTTGAACTTAATTATCATGAACTTAGTCTAAATATTTTACAATATGTCTTGTAGATTAAATGGCCAACGTAGTCCTCAACTTCAACGCGTTCCTAGAGAAAACCAAGCTGAAAGACGATGGCAGCAACTATACGGACTGGGTCCGGAACCTGAGGATCATCCTCATAGCTGCCAAGAAAGATTATGTCCTACAAGCACCGCTTGGTGACGCACCCGTTCTCCCTGCAGAACAAGATGTTATGAACGCTTGGCAGGCACGTTCCGATGACTACTCCCTCGTTCAGTGCGGCATGCTTTACAGCCTAGAGCCGGGGCTCCAAAAGCGTTTTGAGAGACATGGAGCATATGAGATGTTCGAAGAGCTGAAAATGGTTTTCCAAGCTCATGCCCGGGTCGAGAGATATGAAGTCTCCGACAAATTCTTCAGCTGTAAGATGGAGGAAAACAGTTCTGTCAGTGAGCACATACTCACTATGTCTGGGTTGCATAACCGCTTGACTCAGCTGGGAGTTAATCTCCCGGATGATGCGGTCATTGACAGAATCCTCCAGTCGCTTCCACCAAGCTACAAGAGCTTTGTGATGAACTTCAATATGCAGGGGATGGAAAAGACCATTCCTGAAGTATTTGCTATGCTGAAATCAGCAGAGGTAGAAGTCAGGAAGGAACATCAAGTGTTGATGGTCAATAAAACCACTAAGTTCAAGAAAGGCAAGGGTAAAAAGAACTTCAAGAAGGATGGCAAGGAGGTTGCCGCGCCCGGCAAGCAAGCTGCCGGGAAGAAGCCAAAGAATGGACCCAAGCCCGAGACTGAGTGCTTTTATTGCAAGGGAAGCGGTCACTGGAAGCGGAACTGCCCTAAGTACTTAGCGGATAAGAAGGCCGGCAAAACAAAAGGTATATGTGATATACATGTAATTGATGTGTACCTTACTAGTGCCCGTAGTAGCTCCTGGGTATTTGATACCGGTGCAGTTGCTCACATTTGTAACTCAAAGCAGAGGCTGCGGAATAAGCGGAAACTGGCAAAGGACGAGGTGACGATGCGCGTTGGGAATGGTTCCAAGGTCAATGTGGTCGCCGTTGGCACGCTACCTCTGCATCTCCCTTCGGGATTAGTTTTAAACCTTAATAATTGTTATTTAGTGCCAGCTTTGAGCATGAACATTGTATCGGGATCTCGTTTAATTCGAGATGGCTACTCTTTTAAATCTGAGAATAATGGTTGTTCCATTTTTATGAGAGATATGTTTTATGGTCATGCTCCTATGGTGAATGGTTTATTCTTTATGAATCTCGAACGTGATGCTACACATGTTCATAATGTGAGTACCAAAAGAAGTAAGGTTGATAATGATAGTCCCACATACCTGTGGCACTGCCGCCTTGGTCACATAGGTGTCAAACGCATGAAGAAGCTCCATGCTGATGGACTTTTAGAGTCTCTTGATTATGAATCATTTGACACATGCGAACCATGCCTTATGGGTAAAATGACCAAGACTCCGTTCTCAGGAACAATGGAGCGAGCAACCGACTTATTGGAAATCATACATACTAATGTGTGCGGTCCAATGAGTGTTGAGGCTCGCGGTGGCTATCGTTATGTTCTCACCCTCACTAATGATTTAAGTAGGTATGGGTATATCTACTTAATAAAACACAAGTCTGAAACCTTTGAAAAGTTCAAGGAATTTCAGAGTGAGGTTGAAAATCAACGTGACAGGAAAATCAAGTTTCTACGATCAGATCGTGGAGGAGAATACTTGAGTCACGAGTTTGGCACACACTTAAGAAAATGTGGAATAGTTTCACAACTCACGCCGCCTGGAACACCTCAGCGTAATGGTGTGTCCGAACGTCGTAATCGCACTCTATTAGATATGGTGCGATCTATGATGTCTCTTACCGATTTACCGCTATCCTTTTGGGGCTATGCTTTAGAGACTGCCGCATTCACTTTAAATAGGGCACCGTCGAAATCCGTTGAGACGACACCGTATGAATTGTGGTTTGGGAAGAAACCTAAGCTGTCGTTTCTAAAAGTTTGGGGATGCGATGCTTATGTCAAGAAACTTCAACCTGAAAAGCTCGAACCCAAGTCGGAAAAATGCGTCTTCATAGGATACCCAAAAGAAACTATTGGGTACACCTTCTACCTCAGATCCGAAGGCAAGATCTTTGTTGCCAAGAATGGGTCCTTTCTGGAGAAAGAGTTTCTCTCGAAAGAAGTAAGTGGGAGGAAAGTAGAGCTTGATGAAGTATTACCTCTTGAACCGGAAAATGGCGCAACTCAAGAAAATGTTCCTGAGGTGCCTGCACCGACTAGAGAGGAAGTTAATGATCAAGATACTTCTGATCAAGCCCCTACTGAAATTCGAAGGTCCACAAGGACACGTTCCGCACCAGAGTGGTACGGCAACCCTGTCTTGGAAATCATGCTGTTAGACAACGATGAACCTTCGAACTATGAAGAAGCGATGGCGGGCCCGGATTCCGACAAATGGCTAGAAGCCATGAAATCCGAGATAGAATCCATGTATGAAAACAAAGTATGGACTTTGACTGACTTGCCCGTTGAGCGGCGAGCCATAGAAAATAAATGGATCTTTAAGAGGAAGACAGACGCGGATGGTAATGTGACCATCTATAAAGCTCGGCTTGTCGCTAAGGGTTATCGACAAGTTCAAGGGGTTGACTACGATGACACTTTCTCACCGGTAGCGAAGCTGAAGTCCGTCCGAATCATGTTAGCAATTGCCGCATTCTATGATTACGAAATATGGAAAATGGACGTCAAAACGGCATTCCTTAATGGTTTCCTTAAGGAAGAATTGTATATGATACAGCCGGAAGGTTTTGTCGATCCTAAGAATGCTGACAAAGTGTGCAAGCTCCAACGCTCGATTTATGGGCTGGTGCAAGCATCTCGGAGTTGGAACATTCGCTTTGATGAGATGATCAAAGCGTTTGGGTTTACACAGACTTATGGAGAAGCCTGCGTTTACAAGAAAGTGAGTGGGAGCTCTGTAGCATTTCTCATATTATATGTAGATGACATACTGTTGATGGGAAATGATATAGAACTCTTGGACAGCATCAAGGCCTACTTGAATAAAAGTTTTTCAATGAAGGACCTTGGAGAAGCTGCTTATATATTAGGCATCAAAATCTATAGAGATAGATCGAGACGCCTCATAGGTCTTTCACAAAGCACATACCTTGATAAAATATTGAAGAAGTTCAATATGGATCAATCCAAGAAGGGGTTCTTGCCTGTGTTACAAGGTATGAAATTGAGCTCAGCTCAATGTCCGACCACGGCAGAAGATATAGAAGAGATGAGCGTCATACCCTATGCCTCAGCCATAGGTTCTATTATGTATGCCATGCTGTGTACCAGACCTGATGTTAACCTTGCCGTCAGTTTGGTAGGAAGGTACCAAAGTAATCCCGGCAAGGAACACTGGACAGCGGTCAAGAATATCCTGAAGTACCTGAAAAGGACTAAGGAAATGTTTCTCGTTTATGGAGGTGACGAAGAGCTCGTCGTAAAGGGTTACGTCGACGCTAGCTTCGACACAGATCTGGATGACTCTAAGTCACAAACCGGATACGTGTATATTTTGAATGGTGGGGCAGTAAGCTGGTGCAGTTGCAAGCAAAGCGTCGTGGCGGGATCTACATGTGAAGCGGAGTACATGGCAGCCTCGGAGGCAGCACATGAAGCAATATGGGTGAAGGAGTTCATCACCGACCTAGGAGTCATACCCAATGCGTCGGGGCCGATCAAGCTCTTCTGTGACAACACTAGAGCTATTGCACTTGCCAAGGAGCCCAGGTTTCACAAGAAGACAAGGCACATCAAGCGTCGCTTCAACTCCATTCGTGAAAATGTTCAAGATGGAGACATAGAGATTTGTAAAGTACATACGGACCTGAATATAGCAGATCCGTTGACTAAACCTCTCCCTAGAGCAAAACATGATCAACACCAGAATTCCATGGGTGTTCGATTTATCACAATGTAACTAGATTATTGACTCTAGTGCAAGTGGGAGACTGTTGGAAATATGCCCTAGAGGCAATAATAAAAGCATTATTATTATATTTCCTTGTTCATGATAATTGTCTTTATTCATGCTATAATTGTGTTATCCGGAAATCGTAATACATGTGTGAATAATAGACATCAACATGTCCCTAGTGAGCCTCTAGTTGACTAGCTCGTTGATCAACAGATAGTCATGGTTTCCTGACTATGGACACTGGATGTCATTGATAATGAGATCACATCATTGGGAGAATGATGTGATGGACAAGACCCAATCCTAAACATAGCACAAGATCGTATAGTTCGTTTGCTAGAGTTTTCCAATGTCAAAGTATCTTTTCCTTAGACCATGAGATCGTGTAACTCCCGGATACCGTAGGAGTGCTTTGGGTATGCCAAACGTCACAACGTAACTAGGTGACTATAAAGGTAGACTACGGGTATCTCCGAAAGTGTCTGTTGGGTGACATGGATCAAGACTGGGATTTGTCACTCCGTATGACGGAGAGGTATCACTGGGCCCACTCGGTAATGCATCATCATAATGAGCTCAGAGTGACCAAGTGTCTGGTCACGGGATCATGCATTACGGTACGAGTAAAGTGACTTGCCGGTAACGAGATTGAACGAGGTATTGGGATACCGACGATCGAATCTCGGGTAAGTAACATATCGATAGACAAAGGGAATAGCGTACGGGATTGATTAAATCCTCGACATCGTGGTTCATCCGATGAGATCATCGTGGAGCATGTGGGAGCCAACATGGGTATCCAGATCCCGCTGTTGGTTATTGACCGGAGAGTCGTCTCGGTCATGTCTGCTTGTCTCCCGAACCCGTAGGGTCTACACACTTAAGGTTCGGTGACGCTAGGGTTATGAAGATATGTATATGCAGAAACCCGAATGTTGTTCGGAGTCCCGGATGAGATCCCGGACGTCACGAGGAGTTCCGGAATGGTCCGGAGGTAAAGAATTATATATAGGAAGTGCTATTTCGGGCATCGGGACAAGTTTCGGGGTTATCGGTATTGTACCAGGACCACCGGAAGGGTCCCGGGGGTCCACCGGGTGGGGCCACCTGTCCCGGGGGGCCACATGGGCTGTAGGGGGTGCGCCTTGGCCTAGATGGGCCAAGGGCACCAGCCCCTATAGGCCCATGCGCCTAGGGTTTCCACCATGGAAGAGTCCATGTGGTGGAAGGCACCCCTAGGTGCCTTGGGGGGGAGGGAAACCTCCCCTTGGCTGCCGCCCCCCCTAGTAGATCTCATCTACTAGGGCCGGCGCCCCCCCTGGCACCCCTATATATAGTGGGGGGAGAGGAGGGATTTGAGACCAGCCCCTGGCGCCTCCATCTCCCCCCGTTACGTCTCTCCCTCGTAGTCTCGGCGAAGCCCTGCTGCTGTGACGCCCTGCATCCACCACCACGCCGTCGTGCTGCTGGATCTTCATCAACCTCTCCTTCCCCCTTGCTGGATCAAGAAGGAGGAGACGTCTCCCGTCCCGTACGTGTGTTGAACGCGGAGGTCCCGTCCGTTCCGCGCTGGTCATCGGTGATTTGAATCACGTCGAGTACGACTACATCATCACCGTTCTTTTGAACGCTTCCGTGCACAATCTACAAAGGTATGTAGATGCATCTAATCAATCGTTGCTAGATGAACTCCTAGATGATCTTGGTGAAACGAGTAGGAAAATTTCAAGCTAGCGTCTCTGTCTATCGTGCTGCAAAACTCCCGCCTCTTCAACCCACGCCTTGTTAGCCCGAAATATTTAAGATATATCTTTGTCTCGTTGTGCTCCGACAACTCCCTCCATCTCAACCCGCGCCTTGCTATTCCAAAATTACAACGCGCGTGAAAACTCCCACCTCCTGTGAAATCCCAACATGCGAAATGCCTGTGATACCCCTGAACCGAAATAACCTCCTCAAATCGGTGGGGGTACTTTCGTAACTTACCCCACATTTCGGACAAGCGCGTCCCTAAGCCATGGTTCCCCACTCCCATCCGATCCGCCCACCCATTCGTACACCAAGGCCAGCAAAACCCGCGAAGCTCCACACCCTCCTCCGCCCGCCACCCAGCCGGAGCCTCTTCCCCTACAATGTCGTCCATAGCAACACCTCGACGTCCCTCATCCACCGTACCGGATGAGGATCCATCGTCGATCTGGTTGTCCCGCCGGTTCAGCCATCCCGTCCTCCACCTCCAAGGAGCTGCCCCAACATTCCCCTCGTCTTTCGCGCCACCTCCATTCCCACACCTCCATCTTCACCTGCACCACTGGAAGAGCATCATCATCACCGTTTCCTCGGATGAAGCTGCGGCCTAATCGGCGCCACCAAAGAGGTTGTACACTAATCGCCGCATTTTCTTCTTGATTCGGTCTCAGGTGCTACCGGCGCTCGGTCCCGAGCCGACACGACGCGGCTCCATCCACGCCAGCGTCGCCGGCCACTTACTCCACGATGTTGCTCGCTCGGCGGCGACGTCCACATCAGTAGGAGCTGCTGCTGCTTTAGCTCTCGCTCGCGCTGCTGCTGCGCTCTTGCTCTCAGTCCCCTGCCTGGTATGCTCTTGCGGCTGCTGTTGCTCTTGCTCTTGCTCGCGCTGCTGCTCTCGCTCTTGCTCTTGCTTGCGATGCTGCTCCGAATTAGCTACACTTCAGTCGACTGAATTGACTTTTGGGTCAGTCGATTTTAAGGGGGTAGGGGGCTCACCGGAGTTAAGGAAGAACCAGCCGCAGTGGGGAGGAGGGCTCGCCGGAGAGGCACCCCACTACCTATCTTAGGGTTCAGGGTGGGGGCGGTGGTCGCCGGCGGCGGTGGGGTGGTGGCGTGGGGATCGCCGAAGAAAAAGCTCGACACGGGGGGGGGGGGGGGCTACAGGGATGGCCCGGGCGGCGGTGAACCGGTGGTGGGGAGTGTTTTCGGGGCGGGCAGGGCGGCGCACCGCCGGCCATGGGCGGCGGGGGGCGGCTGTTTGGCCGGTGGTGGCTGGCTGCTTAGGGGGGTGGAGGTTGAATATGAACTGCAGGCCCTTGATTTCATATCCAATGGCTGCAAAATCGCCTGACCAGAGAGGAAAAAGTTAGTCGACTGACTTGTAGCCTCACCTCTAGTGCGTTCAGTTTCGACAGTAAAATTCAGTTTTGACAGCAAAATTCAGTTTCAATAGTTAAGTTCAGTTTCGACAGTTAAATTCAGTTTCGATAGTTAAGTTCAGAGATGAGCGGCTGATGTATACATCTAGCACATTGTGGTTATGTATTTTACGTCATCTATTGGAGATGCTATTAGAATTCCACTCAGGCTAACGTTGTCTCTCTTGTCCTGCTTCAGCCTTGGCGTCGTACAACTCACCGGAGCTGCTCCAACGACGAAACCCTCCATCACAGCGGAGCAGTACCTCGGGCTCCATCTCCAGACGCCTAAGATCTTCTTCCCCTCCTCCGGCAGCCAAGTCAGCCGAAGCATCCTCACCGGCCAACCCAATCACGCTGAGATCGACATGGCTTCGCCAAAGAGGTTGTACACTTCTTGTGGTTTGACTTAATCTCAACATGCTTCTTTGCATCCTGTGATCTTCCAATTCTTGTGAACCAAACACCCAGATTGGCAGAAATTCTATGTTTTTAAATTCTCTGTTTTGCACATGCATTCCTATCCTATTCTTGTCTATTTCCTATCCTTGCATTGTTGGAATCCTCAAATTCAAACAAGCCCTTACACAATTACTTTTGTTACAGATATGTGTCAAAGAAAACCTTGTGTGGTTTGTCCTGCTCCTGCGGTGTTGTGTTCCACCCCAGCTCAGCTGCTCCAACGACGGAAGAGTTCACCACAGCAGGGATCCGTTCTCCAGACTGTCTTTCGCCGCCTCAGATCTTCTTCCCCGCCACCGGCAGCCACGACAACTGCATTACCATCATCAACTGAGCAGATGACCTTAAGGACTACACGGGTCCGCAAGAGAGGTCGCACTCTTTCGTTTCTGCTTACGTTATGCATCGCTTAATATGATGACATGCTACTTTATCGTCGTGTTCACCTATTAGACTCTGACTCAGGTCCAAACTTATGCTAAAACTTGAGTTTTTAAATGGTTGTGGGGTACATATTGGGGCAGCAATCAGTACTATCTGTCTACTATCTGGTTAATCTGGGGTGTCTACTATGAGTTTCACGTTGGGTGCAAACAAACATTAAAGGAGCCATTATCTATATTTTTTAACTAAAGCTATTATCTGCCTGCTATCATTTGTTTTGGGTCTATCCATAGTTTGCTACCATCACTCTGGATTTGTGCATGCACTCCTTACATAATCTCACTATGTTTTATTCCTATGCATATCAGTTATTGTACACAATGGAACTGAACATGTAGAGCAAAAGAGATGAGCCTTGTGTGGCAATAAAATTTCATGCAGACGTCGCTCCATCGTGGGCGCAAAGGCAGCCCCCCTCCACCCATTTTGGATCGTAATCAAGAGGAAGATAACTGTTCTGAGGGGGATTCAGAAGCAGAAGACCACTCCTATTTACCCCATGAGGTCTTTGCTCTAACTTGGCATGCTGATGTTGGTAATATCATGCATATGGTGCCTTGCATTGCTTACTGTATACATCAAAGATGTCATCTGCTTAGTTTAGACATGATTTGTGTCAATGCCATATGTTTAGTTTCTTTATCGTATATGTGCATCATGCAATGCCATCTTGTTTAGCCAAGCATCATATATGTGAATTTTGTAATGCCACCCTAGTTAGCCAGTTGATACGTCTCCGTCGTATCTATAATTTTTATTGTTCCATGCCAATATTATACAACTTTGATATACTTTTGGCAACTTTTTATACTATTTTTGGGACTAACATATTGGTCCAGTGCCCAGTGCTAGTTCCTGTTTGTTGCATGTTTTTTTTTCACAGTAAATCCATATCAAACGGAGTCCAAACGGGATAAAAACTGACAGAGATTTTTTTGGAATATATGTGATTTTTGGGAAGAAAAATCCACGCGAGACCATGCCCGAGGGGGCCACGAGGCAGGGAGCGCGTCCCAGGGGGGCAGGCGCGCCCCTGACCCTCGTTGCCACCCCGTAAGGCAGTTGATGCCCTTCTTTCGCCGCAAGAAAGCTAATATCCGGATAGAGATCGTGTTAAAGTTTCAGCCCAATCGGAGTTACGGATCTCCGGGAATATAAGAAACGGTGAAAGGGTAGAATCTGGGAACATAGAAACAGAGAGAGACAGAGAGACGGATCCAATCTCGGAGGGGCTCTCACCCCTCCCATGCCATGGGGACCAAGGACCAGAGAGGAAACCCTTCTCCCATCTGGGGATGAGGTCAAGGAAGAAGAAGAAGGAGGGGGGCTCTCCCCCCTCGCTTCCGGTGGCGCCAGAGTGCCATCGGGGGCCATCATCATCACCGCAATCTTCACCAACAATTTCATCGCCATCATCACCAACACTTCCCCCCTATATGCAGCGGTGTAACCTCTCTCCTACCCGCTGTAATCTCTATTTAAACATGGTGCTCAACGCTATATATTATTTCCCAATGATGTATGGCTATCCTATGCTGTTTGAGTAGATCCGTTTTGTCCTATGGGCTATTTGATGATCATGATTGGTTTGAGTTGCATGTTTTATTATTGATGTTGTCCTATGGTGCTGTCCGTGTCACGCAAGCATGAGGGATTCCCGCTGTAGGGTTTGCAATATGTTCATGATTTGCTTATGGTGGGTGGCATGAGTGACAGAAGCATAGACCCGAGTAAGTAGGTTGTTTGCATGGGATAAAGAGGACTTGATACTTTAATGCTATGGTTGTCTTTTACCTTAATGATCTTTAGTAGTTGCGGATGCTTGCTAGAGTTCCAATCATAAGTGCATATGATCCAAGTAGAGAAAGTATGTTAGCTTATGCCTCTCCCTCATATAAAATTGCAATAATGATACCAAAAACATTAGGTGTACTTGCTGCTCATGGAGATGAGGAACCTCCTAAAACCCTCGATGCTCGTTATGTGACAAATATTATGTACTACCTTGATAATCCAGAGAAAACCCCATTCAATTTGGTAATCGGAGACACATTAGATCAACGTGAATACTTTAGGGATTATTGCTTGACTCAAAAAGGGAAACTATTATGGGATCAAATTTATATGTTGAAATGGTATGCTAGGCAACTATGCTTGAGATATGATTATACTTGTTGCTCTAGGATGAAGGCTCCACACCTTCCCTTTTTATGCAAATTTAATGATAATGAAACTTTGTCTTCTTATGCTAGAGGTATATATGACTACTATGATGTGGAACAAATAGAAAAATTTGTTGCTTTTATGGGTGCTTATGAAATTGAATCTATGTTCAAAGAATATGAAAATCTTTATGATGCTGTCTACAGACCTGAAAATTTAGCTATCCTTAAATATTGTTATGAGAATTATGAATACAATTCCAATATTGATGCGTTTATTGAGAAAGTCTCCGCTGTCCCAGAAGAGACTAATATTTTGCGGGAATCTATGGAAGAAGAAATTCATGAAACTATGAGCTCATTGGATGAAAAAGATGAGGAGGAGAGCGAAGAACAAAAGGAGGAAGAGCGGATTGATCACCCGTGCCCACCTTCTAATGAGAGTAACTCTTCAACTCATACATTGTTTAATTTCCCTTCATGCTTACCGAAGGATGAATGCTATGATAATTGCTATGATCCCGTTGATTCTTTTGAAATATCCCTTTTTGATGATGCTTGCTATGATTGTGGCCAAGATGCCAATATGAATTATTCTTATCGATATGAACTTGCTATAGTTCCTTATGTTAAACATGAAATTGTTGCTATTGCACCCACACATGATAGTCCTATTATCTTTTTGAATTCTCCAAAGTACACTATATCAGAGAAGTTTGTGCTTATTAAGGATTATATTGATGGTTTGCCTATTACTACTACACATGATGATTTGATGAGTATAATATGCATGTGCTTGCTTCCCCTACTTGAAATTATTATGAGAGAGGAACTATATCTCCACCTCTCTATGTTTCCAACACGATAAAATTACAAGAAGCTGTTTATACTGGCCTTTACTTTGTGTGCATGAATTGTTCTTTTATGACATGCCGATGCATAGGAAGAGAGTTAGACTTCGTTGTTGCATGATATATGTTGCCTTGTGCTCACTACTAAATTAAAAATCATTTCTAATTAAAATTGGCTTTGATATACCTTGGGATCCGGGTGGATTCACTACTTGAGCACTATATGCCTAGCTTAATGGCTTTAAAGAAAGCGCTGCCAGGGAGACAACCCAGAAGTTTAGAGAGTCATTTATTTCTGATGTTTGCTTTTATATAGTTTAAAAATAAAAAAATTAAAGAGGGGAACCCAAAACTTTTCAAAAAGAAAAGCGAAAGTGAGAAAGACAAGCATTGTTGAAGTGGGAGCTAGGCTTGAACTTTGTTCATGCTCACGAAAAATTTGTGAATCTTGATTATAGAAACTTAAAAAATAATAATTATCCCCTTGTACAATTCCATTGTATTATAAAAATAATGTGCCAAGGTTTGCCTTTAGGATGTTTACAATGCTTGTTGGTTTGTGCGGTGCAGGACAAAAACTTTGGCTGTAATGCACGATTTTTAATTTTTTACTGGAACGTCAAATGGTTATGATTCTTTCTGCAATGTCTTTATATACAAATTTTTCATTTTTCCGAATTTTGGTAGAATTTTTGGAGTACCAGAGGTATGATGAATGTTCAGATTATTACATACTGTTCTGTTTTAGACAGATTCTGTTTTTGATGCATAGTTTGCTTGTTTTGATGAAACTATCGATTTATATCAGTGGATTAAGCCATGAAAAAAAAATATTACAGTAGCTACAATGCTAAAACAAAATATGAATTTGTTTGCAACAGTACTTAGAGTAGTTATTTGCTTTATTATACTAACGGATCTTACCGAGCTTTCCGTTGAGTTTTGTGTGGATGAAGTGTTCGATGATCGAGAAGGTCTCGATGTGAGAAGAAGGAAGAGAGGCAAGAGCTCAAGCTTGGGGATACCCGAGGCAACCCAAGTAAATATTCAAGGAGACTCAAGTGTCTAAGCTTGGGGATTCCCCGGAAGGCATCCCCTCTTTCTTCAACAAGTATCGGTATGTTTTCGGATTCATTTCGTTCATGCGATATGTGCAATCTTGGAGCGTCTTTTGCATTTAGTTTTCACTTTTCTTTTATGCACAATGCTGGTATGAGATAGTCCATGGTTGATTTATAGAATGCTCATTGCACTTCACTTATATCTTTTGAGTATGGCTTTATAGAATGCTTCATGTGCTTCACTTATATCTATTGAAGTTTGGATTGCCTGTTTCTCTTTACATAGAAAACCGCCATTTGTAGAATGCTCTTTTGCTTCACTTATATTTGTTAGAGCGTGGGCATATCTTTTGTAGAAATAATTAAACTCTCTTGCTTCACTTATATCTATTTAGAGAGATGACAGGAACTGACCATTCACATGGTTAGTCATAAAATCCTACATAAAACTTGTAGATCGCTAAATATGATATGTTTGATTCCTTGCAATAGTTTTGAGATATAAAGATGGTGATATTAGAGTCATGCTAGTGGGTAGTTGCAGATTGTAGAAATACTTGTGTTGAAGTTTGTGATTCCCGTAGCATGCATGTATGGTGAACCGTTATGTGATGAAGTCGGAGCATGAGGTATTTATTGATTGTCTTCCTTATGAGTGGCGGTCGGGGACAAGCGATGGTCCTTTCTTACCAATCTATCCCCCTAGGAGCATGCACGTAGTACTTTGTTTCGACGACTAATAGATTTTTGCAATAAGTATGTGAGTTCTTTATGACTAATGTTGAGTCCATGGATTATACGCACTCTCACCCTTCCAGCATTGCTAGCCTCTCTAGTATCGCACAACTTTTGCCGGTACCTAAAACCCACCATATACCTTCCTCAAAACAGCCACCATACCTACCTATCATGGCATTTCCATAGCTATTCCACGATATATTGCCATGCAACTTCCATCATCATCATATACATGACTTGAGCATTCATTGTCATATTGCTTTGCATGATCGTAAGATAGCTAGCATGATGATTTCATGGCTTGTCCGTTTTTTGATGTCATTGCTATGCTAGATCATTGCACATCCCGGTACACCGCCAAAGGCATTCATATAGAGTCATATCTTTGTTCTAGTATCGAGCTGTAATATTGAGTTGTAAGTAAATAAAAGTGTGATGATCATCATTATTAGAGCATTGCCCCAGTGAGGAAAGGATGATGGAGACTATGATTCCCCCAAAAGTCGGGATGAGACTCCGGACTAAAAATAAATAAAAGAGGCCAAAGAAGCCCAAATAAAAAAGAGAGGACAAAGAAGCCCACCAAAAACAAAAAATGAGAGAAAAAGAGAGAAGGGGCAATGTTACTATCCTTTTACCACACTTGTGCTTCAGAGTAGCACCATGTTCTTCATATAGAGAGTCTCTTGAGTTATCACTTTCATATACTAGTGGGAATTTTCATTATAGAAATTGGCTTGTATATTCTGATGATGGGCTTCCTCAAATGCGCGAGGTCTTCATAAGCAAGCAAGTTGGATGCACACCCACTTAGTTTCAGTTTGAGCTTTCATACACTTATAGCTCTTAGTGCATCCATTGCATGGCAATCCCTACTCACTCACATTCATATCTATTGATGGACATCTCCATAGCCCGTTGATACGCCTAGTTGATGTGAGACTATCTTCTCCTTTTTGTCTTCTCCACAACCACCATTTTATTCCACCTATAGTGCTATGTCCATGGCTCACGCTCATGTATTGCGTGAAAGTTGAAAAGGTTTGAGAATGTCAAAAGTATGAAACAATTGCTTGGCTTGTCATCCGGGTTGTGCATGATTTGAATATTTTGTGTGGTGAAGATGGAGCATAGCCAGACTATATGATTTTGTAGGATAACTTTCTTTGGCCATGATATTTTGAAAAGACATGATTTCTTTATTAGTAGGCTTGAAGTATTATTGTTTTTATGTCAAATGATAGACTATTGCTTTGAATCACTCGTGTCTTAATATTCAAGCCATGATTAGATATGTGATCAAGATTATGCTAGGTAGCATTCCACATCAAAAATTATCTTTTTTATCATTTACCTACTCGAGGACGAGCAAGAATTAAGCTTGGGGATGCTGATACGTCTCCGTCGTATCTATAATTTTTGATTGTTCCATGCCAATATTATACAACTTTCATATACTTTTGGCAACTTTTTATACTATTTTTGGGACTAACATATTGATCCGGTGCCCAATGCTAGTTCCCGTTTGTTGCATGTTTTTTGTTTTGCAGTAAATCCATATCAAACGGAGTCCAAATGGGATAAAAACTGACGAAGATTTTTTTGGAATATATGTGATTTTTGGGAAGAAAAATCCACACGAGACGATGCCCGAGGGGGCCATGAGGCAGGGGGGCGTGCCCCTGACCCTCGTGGCCACCCCGTAAGGCGGTTGATGCCCTTCTTTCTCCATGAGAAAGCTAATATCTGGATAGAGAACGTGTTAAAATTTCAGCCCAATCGGAATTACGGGTCTCCGGGAATATAAGAAACGGTGAAAGGGTAGAATCTGGGAACGCAGAAACAGAGAGAGACAGAGAGACAGATCCAATCTCGGAGGGGCTCTCGGCCCTCCCATGCCATGGGGACCAAGGACCAGAGAGGAAACCATTCTCCCATCTAGGGAGGAGGTCAAGGAAGAAGAAGAAGAAGAAGGAGGGGGGCTTTCTCCCCCTCGCTTCCGGTGGCGCCAGAGTGCCACCGGGGGCAATCATCATCACCGCAATCTTCACCAACAACTTCACCGCCATCATCACCAACTGTTCCCCCCTCTATGCAGCGATGTAACCTCTCTCTTACCTGCTGTAATCTCTACTTAAACATGGTTCTCAACCCTATATATTATTTCCCAATGATGTATGGCTATCCTACGATGTTTGAGTAGATCCGTTTTGTCCTATGGGCTATTTGATGATCGTGATTGGTTTGAGTTGCATGTTTTATTATTGTGTTGTCCTATTGTGCTCTCCGTGTCGCGCAAGCGTGAGGGATTCCCGTTGTAGGGTTTGCAATATGTTCATGATTTGCTTATGGTGGGTGGCGTGAGTGACAAAAGCACAGACCCAAGTAAGTAGGTTGTTTGCGTATGGGATAAAGAGGACTTGATACTTTAATGCTATGGTTGGGTTTTACCTTTATGATCTTTAGTAGTTGCGGATGCTTGCTAGAGTTCCAATCATAAGTGCATATGATCCAAGTAGAGAAAGTATGTTAGCTTATGCCTCTCCCTCATATAAAATTGCAATAATGATTACCGGTCTAGTTATCGATTGCCTAGGGACAAATAACTTTCTCGTAACAAAAAGCTCTTTACTAAAACTAACTTAGTTGTGTCTTTATCTAAACAGCCCCTACCTTTTATTTACGTAATATTTATTATCTTGCAAACCTATCCAACAACACCTACAAAGTACTTCTAGTTTCATACTTGTTATAGGTAAAGCGAACATCAAGCATGCGTAGAGTTGTATCGGTGGTCGATAGAACTTGAGGGAATATTTGTTCTGCCTTTAGCTCCTCGTTGGGTTTGACACTCTTACTTATCAAAAACTGTTGTGATCCCCTATACTTGTGGGTTATCACCAGTCATCTTATATGTGAATTATATCATGACATCATTTTTTATTACGTGTTAAATTTGTCAACAATTTTAGTACATTCAATTATTCTTCCTGTGCATCAGCCATTCGACACGGTCATGGAAAAATCTAGAGTGGAAACAAGGTCCTCAGAGCAGACAATGCTATCTGACGAAGCGCATATCTTGCTGGTTACAGATAGCTCCTCAGAGGAGGATTCACAGACAGATGACCAGTCCTATTCCCTCCCCCCGAGGTGCATGCTCTAACTTGGCAGGGTTATGATGCTCATATCGTGCGTATGGTATCTTGCATTGTTATGTCATTTGCTTAGTAGTCATGCTTTGTGTGAATGCCACCTGTTTAGTGTCTAATTACCATATATGTGAATTGTGCAATGCCATCTTGTTGCAAGACATTATATATGTGAATTATGCAATGCTATCTTGTTGCAAGGCATTATATATGTGAATTATCCAATGCCATGCTGTTTAGCCAAGTGTCATATATGTGAATTATATCATGCCGTCCTTTTTTTGTATTTCTCATTGCTTTTGTCGACAATGTTTGTATATTCAACTGCTCTTCCTGTGCATCAGCCATTTGAATTGGTGATGGAGAAATCTGGAGTGAAAACAAGGTCTTGAGAGCAGACAATGCTACCTGGTGAAGCAGATATCTTGCTGGTTATAGATAGCTCTTCAGAGGAGGATTCAGAGGCAGATGACCAGTCCTATTATCCCCCTGAGGTGTATGCTCAAACTTGGCAGGGTTATATTACTCATATCATGCATATGTTGTATTGCAATGCTTAGTTTTTACATCATATACACGATATTGAATGCCATCTCCTTAGTTGACACATCATATATGTGATTGCCCTCTGCTCACTTCCTTAGTATATAAATCATATATTTGAATTATATCATGCCATGATGTTTACATAGACAACATGTATCTGAATTATGGCATGCCAACCCATTTTCTAAAGACATAATATAGTTATATCATCTCATCCTGTTCACATAGTCATCATATTTTGAATTATGCCATTCTATCCGTGAATTATATCATGCCATCATGTTTCCATCGACGGCATGTTTGTGATTTATGGCATGCCAACCACTTTAATAGACACATCTATAGTTATATCATGTCATCCTGTTTACATAGTCATCATATTTTGAAGTATGTCATTCTATCCTGTTTAGTTAGCCATCATACATGTGAAATTGTGTCATGCTATCCTGTTTAATTAGCCATCATATATGTGAAATTATGTCCTGCTATTCTATTTGGTTAGGCAACATAAATGTGAATTATTTCATGCCCTATTTTCTTCCCTACTATCCATTGCACCTGTCTATCTTACAATGTCTGTACATTCAATTACTTTTCTTGTTTATCAGCCATTTCAATTGGAGGGGGTGATGGCAGTATCTGTGGGAGTAAAAACACGGTCTTCATAAAAGATCGTGCTACCTGTCGATGGAGATAGAACCACGGTTGTACTTGCCCAAGAACCAGCCCCACCACATATAATCCAGACTCACGCAGATTGTACCCCTACCCAGTTGGACAGAGAACCAGCTACACCCCTTCTAACCCCGACCCCAGCAGATAGTAACCCAGTTCCCGTTGACACAACACCGTCTCCACCACAGAGCACCCAAACACGAGCAGTTAGTAAGGCAACTGCAGTGCCCAAAGCACAAGGACCACCACTCCGAACCCCAAGTCAACGCTTAAAGCAGAAGAAGAATTGTTCCCAGGTCAGGTTCCGTAGCTATGGTTCATACTACTTTACTCTTGCATCACTGTATTTATCATACCAACTAATTTCAAATTTGAAGGATGCAATTGAAACTCCAATGGCACAACATGTATGTTTTAAACCTGTTTCATTAACGCGTTTGTTGTTGTAACTTGCTCTATGTTGATTTCAATTTCAATTGAATAAACAGTTATATTCTCATGCAATGCACCTTACAAGTGTTGTTATTGTTGTGTAGTTTCCCACACTTATATTCTTTCTAAGCTACTTTGTCTTAAATAGATATGATTCGAACTGTATCTATCTTGATTCGGCAACATAAACTAGAATGATATAGACCATACAGTGACCATACTACATAGATATATGTTTGTTTCATGCTGTTATCCTGTACACCTTACTACTGAACTGGTTTACCAAAACGAGTTTCATATACTACATTGTAAACCTGTGATGTGTTTGTTTGTTTCTCTTTTAGAATGCGAATAAAATATTGGAGAAGAGTACCCCGTTATGCAATGGTACAGGAAGTAATGCAGATAAGGTTCAAGATAGTGAGACATCCCTATTGGTCTCCAATAAAGCTGATAAAAACTATATTGAAGACACTAAGACAACCCCAAAGTCCTGTCTTGATGTAGTGTTCGAGTTACTGGCTACTACTGCTGGCACCAGCTCTTCGAACTCGCTGCCCGAATCAGTTCGTCTTCTTGAGTCTCAACTTCAAGTTGAAAGACATCGATCAGATGTTATGTGACAGGAAGCCGAAGGACTGAGGAAGTCCCTGCAGAATTCAGATGTGTACTTTCTAGTGCAACAGCAAGTGCTGGAGGATTTAAGAGCCAAACAAGAGAAAGTTAATAAGCTTGCTAAGCATCTTGCCAGCATTATGGGTACCCAGGATATTGTTTCTTGAGCTCTTCTGAAGTGGTTTCAGTTCTGGACTTGTTTTGCTGCGGTGTTTATATGCTGCTTTGTTCCCTATATTTGCACTGGTGGCGAACTTTGATGCCCAGTGGATGTAATATGTGTAATAGCCGTGATAGCCTAGCGTAAGTTGCTTGCCTATTTATTTCCTTATTGTCTTGTTTATTTATTTTCTTGTAGTCAGTGCAGTTCTTTTTCCGCGGTTTGCTAGTGGCCGCAATAGCCTATTTTTTAAAACTAGGCCACATTAACCATGGGTTGCATATTTACTGTAGTTAACATGGGCCTCCTATGGGCCGTAGAAACAATGGGCCTTCTAAGGGCCGTAGAAACAATGGGCCTTCTACGGGGCATAGAAACAATGGGCCTTATATGGGTCATAGACACAATGGGCCTTCTACGGGTCGTATCATCAATGGGCATTCTATGGGCCGTATGATCGATGGGCCAAACATGGGTCAATAACAGACCACATTATGGCCGTAAATGGGCTAGAGTTGAAATCGTCCGTTCATGGGCCGACCATAACGGGCCGTCGTTAATCGGCCGTATTTGATGACACTATGAAAACGGTCCAACGTATTAACGGGCCACAAACGGGCCGACTGTAACCACGAGCTGAATTTGGCCCACAAGCAGAAAATGACAATAACGGGCCGAAAGTAAACATATGCTGGAAATGAGCCCAAGCATAAATGGGCCCTGAGAAGGCCGAAAGATAACATGGGCTGGAAACGGCCCAACGGTATAATGGGCCGTTAATGGGTATAAAGTGATACACTGTTCATTACGGGCAGTTTTACCACGGGCCGTTAATGGGCCGAGGGTTACTAAGGGCCTCATATGGGCCGAAAGACGTCATGGGCCATACATGGGCTGGAAGTTAAAATGGGCTGGAATTATATTGGACAGCCTAGATGACGCTACTGGGCCTAATTTAGATAGGCCGTAAACGGCCCCTGGGTTAGCGGGCTGTAAATGGGCTATATGCGAACAGGCCGTTAACAGGCTTGCCGTGGGCCAGCCTGCCACCTTTTAACCAAGTCAAATGGGCCGGCCTTTTCACAGGAATGGGCCTCTGTTGGGCCGTGCCAGGTGTCGACGTATCATAGGCGCTTTGGGTCCAATGAGTGGATGACATCTGTCCCAGCGGCGAGCCGACATGTGTTCCCTCCAGCCAATGATGATTTTACACGTGGAAAATCCTCATTGGTCGGGGCTGTTAACGGGTTATCGGATCCAAAATCGGACCCGATAGCTTAACGACGTTCCGTTACGGTGGATGCCACGTGTCGGTCACCCTTGATGAAGGCACTTCTGTGACGCGCGATTTATCGTCACGGAAGTGGACACTTCCGTGATGATATTTTGGTAATGTCATGGAACACTTCTATTACAACACAGGTATGACTATCTTTATTCTGTCATAATTTTATCATGGATGTACATGAATGACAGAAAACATGACCTATTGTGACAAACACGTATCATCATAGAAGTGTATTCTTTTTGTAGTGAATTCGCATCGTAGAGGCAGCTGTCGACGGTGAGGTTGAGGGGGATGCAACGCCAGAGGGGGCACCACTGCCGGGAGAGCAGGGCGGTCTGCACGGCAGATTTGGTGGGGAGGAGGCCGATGATGACGAGAAGCATGTCGTCGGGGAGGCTGCGGATGAAGTCCAGGCTCGCCGGATGCGGTTTTGGCTCGAGACGCCTCCACTTGTTGGCTGCCTCGCTGTCCATCTCAACCGGCAACGACACCAGTGTACACATGTGCTGGTGTGTGTTGTGTGCTGAGTGTGCGCGAGTGCATCCTTCTGTGCATGCCGCCGCACAGTGGTGAATTGTGCGCGAGTGCATCCTTCATGCGGAAGAAGTGTGTCCTCAATGCACCCTCAATTTACTAGTGTGCGGGGTGCTACCCCGAGTGGTTTCAACTTTGTTTACTTCACCGCGTGTCAGATGGGCCTCTAGTTTACTTATTTTCACCCACTGCCACATGGGCCAGCACACGAAGATACAGAACACGAGCTGACAAGGCAGCATGTGGACTAGTTGACCAGTCAACTAAACAATATACAGAGCTATACGCTGACACAGTGAGCGTATAATCCATCGGTATAGAGTGTTCGAGTGAGAGGGGGCGTGAGAGATAGTAGAGAGAGAGAGAAAGAGCTACTCCCTCCATTCGATAATGTAGTTCCAACATTTTTTTAAAAGTCAAACTTTTGAAACTTTGATCAAGTTTATAAAGAAATTACTTATATCTACAATACCAAAGATAAATGATAGTATGAAGTAAGTGCATGTTGTGATGAATCTAATGATCGTTCCAGATGTAAATGTTTTTCTCCACATATACCTAGTCAAACTTTTCTGAGGTTTGACTTTTCAAAATGTCCATATGCTTATGGACGTGAGAGAGTCCCTAACTAGAGAGAGAGAGAGAAATAGAAAGAGTGAGTGAAAAAAGTGTGTGTGCGTGTGTGAAAGAGACATGGACAACACTCGATAAAAGTCGAGAAAAAACGTGTGTGTCTTATGTAAACATATCACACATGCATCTTCGACAACGGAAGCAAGGTGGGGATATAGTGTGTGGTTGTTTGCAACCGAGAGAGCAAGACCCCTAGCACATGGCCAGGAGTGGTCTGACAAACAAGGGAGAGAGGTCGAGAGAGACATACGGAGAAAATGCAGACATGGGTAGGAGAGAGTGTATGTTTGTCATAGAGAGATCCCCTGGAGATTGCGATGGGACTACATGGGTGGGAGATCGAGTGACAAGGTGTGTTCACGATAGAAGATACCCCGAGAGATATCGAGATAGACGTATGGATGGAAGGAGACAATACATGTGTTCCTGATGGCTAGTGAGAGATAATCATACTTAGGGGGGAGTGCTTGCGCCTATGATGGAGTGAGGGATTATGGTACTTATTAGGGGGGTGCGTGTCACATAGAGAGAGAACAAGGGCGGAGAGTGTTGGATGGGTCTATATGTATAGCGCAAGTGAGACATGTGTATGTGTGAACCAGGGAGATATAAAGTTTGAGAGAGATTGAGGAGCCCCGATAAGGCTGAGTGGTGCGGCAGATAGCTGAGAGGGGGAAAGAGATAATCCATCTACTCGATAATGCAGTGCATGTAAATTTTTTAGAAGTCAAACTTTGGAAACTTTGATCAGGTTTACGCAAATGTTATTTATATCTACAATACCAAAGATACATCATACGAAACTACATCTCATGGTGAATGTAATGGTATATGTTTGCCGTTCTAGATGTAATTGTTTTTCTCCACGTACATGGTCAAACTTTGTGATGTTTGACTTTTCAATAAATCAATATGCTATGGACCGAGGAGAGTGCCTAAGTCGAGAGAGATCAAGTGTGTGTGAAGGAGAATGAGTAAGTGTGCAAAAAGAGTATGTGTGTGAAAGAGAAAGTGACAACAAATGATATATTAGAGAGAGAGAGTGTGTGTTTTGTCGTTTCTTAGGTGAACATCTCACGCATGCATCTCCGAGATAGAAAAGCGAGGCGAGGAGATACACGAAGATAGCTAGTGTGTGATTGTTTGCAATGGAGAGAGACACCCCTATAGCACATGTCCAATAGAGGTCTGGCCAACAAGGAACAAAGGTCGAGAGGGACACATGGAGAACATGGACACATGGGGAGGGCGAGAGGGTGTGTTTGTGATAGAGAGATCCCCCCGAGATCGTGAGGGGACTATATGGGTAGGAGATCGAGTGTCGGGGAAGCTGATCCACGAACACCTATGGGGCCAGCGGACCGGGCCCCTTTCGGTTCGGCGGGGGGGGGGGGGGGGGGGGCGGAGGTCGCACGAAGAGCAGATCGAGGCGAGGCACACGAGTGGTTTACCCAGCTTCGGAGCTCTCCGGAGAGATAACACTCCTACTGCTGCTTGTCTGGTTGTATTATCTGGTATTCTTGCTCTCGAGCGAGAGAGTGTGATGTTTTCTGGGCTACGGATGAATCGAAGCAAACTGTCCGAAGCCCCGAACCCCCTCTACGTTGCGCATGGGCCTCCTTTTATACGCTAAAGGGGTCACCGACAGGTGGCAACGCAGAGGAGGGTAAAAACATAAAAAGCGAGGTAGGTGATACAGTTGCTTGTACAGTGCACCCTACCTAACCCTGACGGCAGGGGACAAGGGCATTAAATGCCCGTCTGAGTCGCCCGAACAGTGCAGAAAAGGACCGTTAGGGGCGCCACCGTTCGCCACGATGGCGATCCTGTCAGCTTCGCATGCCACTGCGCACTGCTGGCTGCACAGCCTCCCGCCACGCGCGCTCGGAGAAGCCCCCAGAGCAACACGTTGGTGGATGCGCTGGAGCGTGGGCGCAGAGTGGCCGCCTGCCGCGGCAAGCGCCTTGTCGCTGTTGTTATCTCGCCGGGTCCAGAAGCTCGTCGCTCACCGGGCCTCGGGGTACCTTGTTTAGTCTTCCCGGCAAGCTCCTCTTGCCGGGGCCTTGTTGCCTTGCCGGAGCGCGTGGCGCGTCGCGGCAAGTTCCTTGGAGCACCTTGGTTGGCCTTCCCGGCAAGCTCCTCTTGCCGGGGTCTTGTCTCCTTAGCTTAAATACTTTGTTCTTGGATGGCTCCAAGGGAACCTTGGGGGATCTTGGTGTTCGCCCGGCAAGCCTTTGCCGCGGGGTGCTGCAACTGCCCGTGCACAAGTTCGGGGTACTAGGGTACCCCTATTCTAGTACATCGACAGGAGCCCCCGGGCCTGGGCCAGACACGGTGCCGAGCGCTGTTGGGCCAGGCCCAAGACAGGGCACGGGCACACGCGGGCTGGGCCACGCCAAATCTTGCTCCGTATCCACCGCGCTCTCCCATAACGGCACGCGTTGAATGCGGCATCGTGGGAGAGATCGTGGGTGGTTGTTTATTTGGAAGGCCGAAACGTCCGCCCCGTCCCTCTTTATAAGCAGAGGAAACAGAGGCAGTTCGTTCCCCCTCGCTAGTTGCTGCTACTCCTTCTTCACAAACTCCGCCGTTCCCCCCTTCTTCTCGAAGCCGAGAGAGCAGCGCTCCGCCCCCCATTGCCACCAGCATCACCACGCCGCCGACCTTCCCCACCACCTCCGCCATGGCCCCGAAAGCCGACAAGGGAAAAGGCATGAAGTCGGCCGAGGCGCAGCGGCTCGCGGTGCTCTTTTGGGCAACGGAGACGCGTGCGCATCCGCGCACGAGGGTACTCCCGGCCGCTGCCTCGGAGTTGGCTCCAAATGGGTACCCGTTCTTCCCGCTATTCTTCTATTGCGGGCTCTGCCCGCCCTTCTCCGAGTTCTTCTGTGATATTATGAACACATATGGCTTCCGCCTCCTTGACTTCACCCCCAATGCTGTCCTGACCATGGCAGTTTTCGCACACTTGTGCGAAAACTTTGTCGGAGTCCACCCTAGTGTTGCGCTTTTTCGCCACTTCTTCATACCTCGAGTAGAGAGAGGAGAGCCGCTTGCCGGAGGGATTGCCTGGGTCTCGAGAGTCGGCAAGAAAGAGGCGTACTTGGTGGGTGAGCTCCGCAGCAAGTGGGAGGAGTGGAGAGCGGAGTGGTGCTGGATCGTTGAGGAGAATCCGCAGCCCTTCACCGCCGTGCGCCAAACTCCAATAGTGCGCGGCAATGACTGGAGCAACGTGGCCCCGGAAGACGAGAGGCTGAAGATCGCCATCACTAGGATTCTTCGCCTCAGGCTTGCTGGGCTCACTGTAGGTGCTGTCGGGGCAGATTTCCTCCGCCGCCGCATTGCCCCCCTGCAGGAGAGGGGGAGGCCCGCCTGGGAATTCAAGAATTCAGCGGACATCATGAGGCTGCGGCCGGGCCTCAACTACAACTTCACCGTCTTGGAGTTGGACACAATGCTCTTGGAATTATTCAAACGCGACCCCCAGCACCCATTCACACTGCCGAGGGGCGTAGTTCCTTTGTGCAATAACTCTTCGCTTGACCGGATCCGCGCCATGATGCCGTTGTGCGATTCACACGGCATCGTCCCAACTTGGCAAGAGCCTGCGGATGACGTTGTGCGAGCGTTCTTCGACACCTTGGAGGAAGTGCCGGTCCGCGCTGACGAGCAGAAGAGCCTCACCCGTGACACCACCGACGAGGAGCTGTAGCTCATCGCTACTAGGGCGGAAGAGGCTGCGGCCGCAGCTGCTGCGGGTGTGTTTGGGTTTACTGTGGAGGAGGCGGAGGCTGCAGAGGCGGCAAACCTTGCCGAACGCGCGGAGTTCATGGGCGAGGAGGAGCCTGCCGGTTCCGAAGCCGAGCCGAGCGAGGCCGGCGAGGAGGAGGTTGAGCCTTCAGAGAGCTTGCCGCAGGCGGAGCCCCCGGCCCCGCCAAGGAGGCGCCTTCGCAGGGCTGGGGACGCAGCGGGGTGGCAGCCGGCTCCACAGCCACCGAGCCGCGCGACGCGCTCTACCGAGGCAAGCAATGTTGCCGCGGGAGCGCCTCACGCAATAGCAGCAACTGGAGCGGGATCTTCCCGGGCCACTGCCACTGCCCCCGCCAAGCGGGCAAGGGATCCTACTCCTCCACCTCGCTGCACCGGAGGAGGGCCGGACTTCGATCTTTCCGCGCTCAGCTCCGACGAAGAGGAAGAAGAGTGAGTTTCTTTGGTGCTCTTATAATCCTTCAATCTTGCTGTTTATATCTTGTATCTGACTTGCTCCAATCTGGACTCCTTTCTTTTCAGAACACTGGCCCAGAGAGCGGCGAAGAGGGCCAAGGCCGCGGTGATCGTCATCGAGGATGACCCCATCGTGTCAGCAGGAGGTGGGCCCGAGACCACCTTGACGGACCCGGCAATTACCCCTCAGAGCAGCCCCCAGCGCAGCCCCCAGCGTAAGTTCATAGTTTAGCCTTCTGCTGCCGGGCGCGCTTGAGTGCTTTTTCCTTCGTTGATATCTTGCTTGTTGACTTGTGCAGGAGCAGAGCAGCCTCATCAGGAGCACCCGGAGGCCGGTCCCGAAGTGCCACCTGCTTCGACTGCGCCGCCAAGGGAGGAGTCCCCGGCAAGGGAGTGCTCTCCGGCAAGGGGGGACTCTCCGGCAAGGGACGGCACTGCTGATCCTGCGGCGACCGAGGCCGCAACTGAAGATCTTGGCGTAGGTAATCCACTTGCCCAGAAACTTTCCCTTGGGTTCTGCTTCTTCCGTTTTTCCTTTTTTGGATTTTTGATTGATTTTCCTCCCTTCTTCGTTCTTCAGACCCATCTACGGCTGAGCCAATGGAGACAGAGGGCGCCGGCGAGGAAGGTGCCGGTGCTGATGAGACCGCCGGCGAGGAGGCCGCCGGGGCTGCTGCTGCGGAAGCCGGCGAGGGGCCGGGCGATCGCACTGACAACCCTGAGGCCGCAGGAGCGCGAGGCGCTGCGCCGACCGCCGAACCCTCTGCCGCTTCTGTGGAGCCGGGCTCCGAGGAGCCCCAGCCCGGCGCCTACTTGAAGGCCGGTGACAATATCTTCACCAAGCTACCCTGGGCGTCGAGCTCCAGGGCGCCGGTCGAGGGGGAGACTTTTGACGGGGAGGTGCTCGCCTCTGCTAGACTGTCATTGGTTGACGTGCCCGGCAGCAGCAGCGGCGAGCCTGAGGAGGAGCAGCTGCTGCGGAAGCTGCTGTCACTCTACCGCACCCGGCAAGCCAAGCTGGCTTCTCGAGAAGCGCTTGTCGCAAAGGCGGGAGTTGACATGGAGAAGCGCGCGGAGGAGCTCCGGGGACAAAATCAAGAAGCTCTCCGGTCCCTGGCGCAGGAGCGGGAGCGACTCGACGAGGAGGGCACGGCCTTTCTTCTCGAGAAGGCCGAGGCTGAGGAGGAACAAAGGCTGGCTGCCGAGAAGCAGTCCGCGCGGGAAGGTGAACTAGTGCAGCGGAAGGCCCACCTTGAAAGCTACGAGGAAGAGCTCGCCGAGCGCGAGCGAGCACTTGGCGGGGCGCTCAAGGAGGCAAAGGACGCCGCGGCAACTGCAGAGGCCGCCAAGAAAGAGCTAGAGGAGAAGGTGGCGCAGCTGGAGGCCAACATTAGGAAGAGCGGCGAGGAGCTTGCCGCGCTCAAGCGTGAGCGTGAGAAGGATGCTGCCGCCCACGGTGAGCTGCAAGGCCTTCTTGCTGAGAGGGGCAAGGAGCTCAGCGCCACCAAGGATTCGAAAGCATACCTGGAGCTGAAGCTGGCCACGCTGACGCAGACGCTGGAGGCCGCCAAGGAGAGGGAGAAGACCTTGTCGGAGAAGGTCAAGGCTGACGCGGTGCTGCTGGAGAGCATTGCAGTTACCCAGAACTCGTTCAGAGACACAGTGGAGCACTGGACCGAGGGTCTGGTGAACATTGCCACAGTCATCAATGAGGAGCTGGCGCAGCTGGGGATGGAGGACTTTGGGTATCCTTCCGACGAGAGTCTTCAACCCAGCGCCAAGCTTAGCCTGTTCTTCAAGGGCGTGGCGACGGCACTCCAGCGGCTCCGGGAGAGGATCCCGAAGCAGCTGGCCGACGAGTCGCGCAAAATCTGCGTCGGGGTTCTCAAGAAGGTGCTGATGAAGGTAGCCTTCCGCAATCCAGGCCTCAGCTTCACCAACGTCCTCAGGTCCTTGCCGCCTAACACCGATCTGGATGCACTCAAGGCCCTTGTCGCACCCATTGTGGACAAGGTGAGCGAGATCAAGAGAGTCGAGGGCGAACGCGTAGATTAGGCCGCCCATTTCTTCTTTTCCCTTGTCGCTGCTAATCATGTTATGAAAACAGTCTGTTAGAGCTGCGACAAGTTATCTTGTAATATAACTTTATTTCTGTTATCAATTGCAATGTTATTTCCTCTACTAGATTCCTTCCTTTATATGTTTTTACCCTACGCTTCTAGGGAACTTGTCGGCGCAGGCGCCTGAGCCGCGAGCGCTGAGTGCGGAACTTCAGCAGCCTGCTGGCGGCGCTGCTTCCGACAAGAAACCTTGTCGCGACTAGATGCAGCAAGCTTAAGCTGTTGAGCGGACTCGAAACAAAGTAAGGGCGCAACTAGCCACGAGTTGGTTCCTCCGCGCACAGGTTTTCCATACAAAGCAGGGTCGTTCGAGGAAGATAACTCAAAAATTTAAAAAGTGATTGCTCAAACTTTGGCAACTTAGCTTTTCTGTCATTTGCTTCCCGGTAAGGCAAGTCTTTGCTTGAACGACGCCTGGCCCATACCATAATCTTCTCCTCCCCCCTGGCAAACTTGTGTGCGAGAGAACCTTCTTTAAATTTAGAAGAAAAAGAAAGAAGAGAAAATAATAATATGGAGCTCTTCGGCTCGTTACTGCTTACCGGATGTAGGTGCTGCACAAAGTGTCAGATAATCGCATGCCAGAAAGGAACTAACGCATGAAATGGACAAGTTGTGCGAAGCACATGGGGTTTTACTTATGCACGGGATCTGCGCCCGGCTTTGTACAAAGGATTACATGCAACAGCGGCAAGACTTGTACAAAAGGTGGTTGCCGGAACGGGTTCCGGCAACCGCGCCTTATGGGAAAAACTCACGAAGATGTTCTATGCCCCAGGAGTTGCTCACCAGAATGCCATCTTTGGTCTCAAGGCGGACAGCGCCAGGCCTTGTGACTCGTCTCACCCGATAAGGGCCTTCCCACTTCGGCGTCAACTTGTTGGAATTCTTGGCGGACTGAACGCGCCGAAGAACAAGGTCGCCTTCCTCGAAGCTTCTGGCTTTAACTTTGCGGCTATGATAGCGGCGCAAAGCTTGCTGGTATCGAGAAGCTCGTACAGCAGCCTGAAGACGATCTTCCTCAAGGAGCAGCGCATCGTCTTGCCGCAGCTGTTCTTGCTCAAGCTCATCATAAGCAAGTACTCAAGGTGATCCGTATACGAGTTCCGTGGGGAGAACTGCCTCTGCTCCATAGACTAGAGCGAAAGGTGTCTGGCCAGTGGCTCGATTTGGCGTCGTTCTGATCGACCAAAGAACCACCGGCAGCTCCTCGATCCAGTTCCTTCCGCACTTGTGCAGCCTGTCGAAAGTTCTGGTCTTGAGCCCGCGCAGCACTTCAGCATTTGCCCTCTCTGCTTGACCGTTGCTTCTCAGATGAGCAACAGAAGCGAAGCAGACCTTGGCGCCAAGGTCTTGGACGTACTGCATGAAGGTGCGGCTCGTGAATTGCATGCCGTTGTCGGTGATGATCCTGTTAGGGATCCCTAAACGGCAAAGAATTGACCTGAAGAACTTGACTGCTGACTGTGCCGTCACCTTCCTCACTGGCTGCACTTCCGGCCACTTTGTGAACTTGTCGATTGCGACGTACAAGTACTCAAAGCCCCCGACAGCTCGGGGAAAGGGGCCGAGGATATCGAGCCCCCAGACCGAAAATGGCCAGGATAAAGGGATCGTCTGGAGAGCTTGAGCTGGCTGGTGTATCTGTTTGGAGTGGAACTGGCACGCTTCACACTTGGTTACTTGTGCAGTTGCATCCTGGAGGGCTGTCGGCCAAAAGAAACCTTGCCGGAAAGCTTTGCCGGCAAGTGCTCTTGCGCCAATGTGGTGGCCACATATGCCTCCATGTATCTCCGCCAACAGCTTTTGTCCATCTTCCTGGTGAATACACTTCAATTTCACATCGTTGAGTCTTCTTCTGTACAGTATGCTATCGACAAACTGGTACATACTTGACTGCCGGGCTACTCTTTCCGCTTCTTCTTGTTCTTCGGGAAGTTCTCCTGTCTGAAGGAAGTGGACAATCTGCTGTGCCCATGCTGGAGCTTGTGGCTCGACAACAAGGACTAAAGGCGCATCTGCTGCTGCGGGAACATCCGCTTCCACGGCAAGGACTTGCGGTCCTGCCGGAGCTTGATGTTCCCCGGCAAGCTTGCCGGAGCAAAACTTGTCGGGGGCGTCTGCTTCAACGGAACAAACCATGAGGCTTGCCGGAGCAGACTGTCCCTCAGCCTCCTTGGTGTTGATCTTGGGGACTTTCTTGGCGGTAGCTTCGAGGAGCTCTGCTGGAAAGTAGTCACCAGAAACCAACTTCCTCTTCTTGCTTTGTCCAGTTGATGGTGTTACGGATGGTTGAGTCAACTTAAGCACAAAGATCCCTGGTTCCACAAGTAACTTTAGTGCGGCGCACTTTGACAGGCCATCAGCAATATCATTCTGAGCTCTTGGGATATGCTCCATTTGTAGGCCGTCAAAGTGCTCTTCTAGCTTCCTCACTTCATCAACATACGCTTCCATCAACGGACTCTGGTAGCTCTTGTTCACTTGTCGGACGACAAGCTGTGAGTCACCCCTGACAAGGAGCTTCTTGATCCCAAGGTCTGCTGCGATTCTGAGACCGGCAAGCAATCCTTCATACTCTGCAGTATTGTTGGTTGCCTGCTCTTTGGGAAAGTGCATCTGGACTACGTACTTGAGGTGCTCTCCAATGGGTGCGACAAGCAGCATGCCTGCACCGGCGCCTTGCAGCGAGAAGGCACCATAAAAGTACATCAGCCACTCTTTGCTTGCCTCTTTGACGGGGATGCTCATTTCTGAAATTTCTTCATCTGGGGTTGGCGTCCACTCTGCAATGAACTCTGCTAATGCTCTGCTTTGGATAGTTGAAGTGCTCTCAAACTTGAGGCCAAAGCTTGACAGTTCCAGCGCCCACTCGACAATTCTGCCCGTTGCTTCTGGATTTTGCAGTATCCTCTTCAGCGGAAAGCGAGTGACGACTGTGATCTCATGTGCTTGGAAGTAATGGCGTAGCTTTCTCGAGGCCATGAGGAGGCCGAAAAGCAACTTCTGCACACCAGAGTACCTTGATCTAGCCCCCTGCAGAAGAGAACTGACAAAGTAAACTGGGCGCTGCACCATTCTCCTTGGCATCTTATCATGCTCCTGCGCAAACCCATGTTTGTCGGGACCAGAGCTTGTCGGCGAAGCCCCCTGCTTGTCGCTGGATGGGTCTGCCGTGGTTGCTGGCTCATCATCCGCCTCCCTCTCCGCCACTAACGCAGCACTAACCACTTGATTGGTTGCCGCTATATACAGTAGCAACTTCTCTTGCGGCTTAGGTGCGTCAAGCGTTGGAGTGGAGGACATGTATCTCTTCAAGTCCTGCAGCGCAGCCTCTGCTTCCGGAGTCCATTTCATTGGACCCGCCTTTTTCAAAATTTTGAAAAATGGCAGGGCGCGCTCAGCAGATCTAGAGATAAACCTGCTGAGAGCAGCCACGCAACCGGCAAGCCTTCGTACATCCTTGACGCGCTTTGGTGCATCGATCTTCTCAATGACTTTGATCTTGTCGGGATTGGCTTCAATTCCCTGCTGAGACACGAAGAACCCGAGAAGCTTGCCGGAAGGGACTCCAAACACGCACTTCTCGGGGTTAAGCTTGAGGTTGATCTTGCGCAGGTTTGCAAATGTTTCGTCTAAATCTTGAATCAGGGTCGCCTTGTTCTTGCTCTTGACCACTATGTCATCCATGTAAGCTTCCACATTTCTGTGCATTTGCGGCTCAAAAGCATGGTGGACTACCCTTGCGAATGTTGAACCAGCATTCTTCAAACCGAAAGGCATCCGTACAAAGCAGTACGTGCCACACGGGGTGATAAATGCGGTTTTCTCTTCATCTTCTTCTGCCATGTAGATCTGATGGTATCCTGAGTATGCATCAAGAAATGAAAGCAAATCACATCCGGCTGTGGAGTCAACAATCTGGTCAATACGCGGCAAGGGAAATGGGTCTTTGGGACAAGCTTTATTAACATCAGTGAAGTCAATACAAAGTCTCCATTTCTCGTTAGCTTTGCGCACAACAACAGGATTGGCCAACCACATGGGATGGAGTACTCCTCTGACAAGGCCTGCTGCTTCCAACTTCTTGATTTCTTCTGCGATGAATTCTTGGCGCTCTACTGCCTGCTTCCTGACTCTCTGCTTGACGGGCCGCGCATGAGGACAGACGGCAAGGTGGTGCTCAATCACTTTCCTGGGAACACCGGGGATATCAGACGGTTGCCACGCAAACACGTCGACATTCGCCCGCAGGAAAGCAACGAGCGCGCTTTCCTATTTGGGGTTAAGAGTGGCGCTGATGGTGAAGGTACCACCAGTGACATCCTCCTTGGCGGACACCTTCTTAGTCTCAGGTGGAGCTGCCATTGCCTTCTTACACTTGCCGGTGGAGCTCGATGGTGCGTCCTCGACGGTAGCGCAGCAGTCCGAAGAAGTGCGCTTGCCGGAGTGGGCATCAGAGCTCTTGCCGGACTTGGTCTTCTTCTTCCCCCCGGGAGCTTCAGCGGCAAGTGTCCTTCGTTCTGCTGCGGCTGCGGCTTCCCGGTAGATCTTGTCGGCACAGATAAGAGCATCCTTCTCGTCGCCAGGGACAGAGATGACACTTATTGGGCCTGGCATTTTCAGTACGTTGTACGCATAGTGAGAGGCTGCCATGAACTTGGCGAGTGCCGGTCGGCCAAGGATTCCATTGTAAGGCAATGGAAAGTCGGCAACGTCAAACGTGACCCTCTCAGTCCTGAAGTTCAGCTCGCTGCCAAATGTTACCGACAACGTGATCTTTCCCTTTGGCTTGCTCCTTCCCGGGTTGATTCCTTGAAATGTGCCGGTCTCTTCGAGCTCGCTGTCAGGGATCTGGAGTTTCTGGAGCACCACGGAGGAGATCAGGTTCAAGCCGGCCCCGCCGTCAACTAGCATCTTAGTGACCTTGAGGTTGCGGATTGTTGGTGAAACCAACATCGGCAAGCACCCGACCGCAGTTATGCGATCCGGGTGGTCCTCAATATCAAAGATGATAGGCGTGCCGGACCATTTCAGAGGCTTGCGTGACTCGACGGGTGGTTCTGCTGCATTAACTTCCCGCACCCACTGCTTGAGCTGGCGGTGCGAGGCATGCAGAGAAGCACCACTGTCAACGCACAAGACCTCTGTGGCTTTCTGGAACTCCTGCTCATCAGTCTCCTCATCATCCATATCTTCATCTTCATTATCATCTTCATCCTTGTCGCGGCCGCGAGGAGGTCTGTCTCCTTGCCGCTGCTTGGCCTTGCCGCGGCGTCCTCCTCGGCCGGGACGTTTCTTGCCGGATCCACCAGCTCCTTCCTGGGCCTTCTCCTTGTCGCGCCGCTCGTATTCAGCTTTCTGTTGCTCAACAAGCTGCTCGACCCTCTTACAGTTCTGAAGATCATGGCCCTTGGTGCGATGAATCTTGCAATACTGCTTGTTGGTGCCGTCCTGCTTGTCGGTGACCGCCACCTCCGCGGCAACCTCCTTGCCGGAGTCACCAGCTTTGGCTTCCTTGGTGCTACCACCGTTGCCGGACTGCTCAACAACTAGCACTTCTTTGCCTTTCCTCCTTCCATTGTTCCGCCGCCGGTTTTTCCTTGTCGGGGCAGCATCTTCGCTGTCAGATCCTCCCGCTCCTATATTTTCTCCGGGGAGTCTCCTCCCTTCCTCAGCACGCGCACACTTGTCGGCCAGTGCATATAACTCACTGACATCCCTGATCTTGCACATCGCCATTTCCTCCCGCATCCTGCGGTTCTGCACGTTCTGATGGAACACGCTGATCACCGCGGCAGGGTGGACGTCTGGGATGTTGTGCTGCACACTATTGAATCTCTGAATGTACTTGCGCAGGGGCTCTCCTTCCTTCTGAGCGAGCAGATGAAGATCACTCTCCTGGCCATGAGGCTTGTGTCCGCCTGTAAAGGCGCCGACAAACTGATGGAACAGATCAGCCCAAGAGGATATGGAGTTGTCCGGCAAGTGCATGAGCCAGGATCTGACGTTGGGCTTGAGCACCAGCGGGAAGTAGTTGGCAAGGATCTTGTCATCCCGTCCCCCGGCAGCCTGCACCGCGATGGTGTAGATGCTGAGGAACTCTGATGGATGTGTCTTGCCGTCGTACTTCTCCGGTACATCTGGCTTGAAGTTCTTTGTGCTGGGCCACTGGACTTGCCGCAGCTCACGAGTGAACGCAGGACAACCTACCGCGTACGACAGATCGCCTGGTTCCCCTGGCGCATGCATGTCAGCAGAGGGCCCAGCGCGCTTGTCGGATTGACGTCGCGCTTCTCTTCGGCGCTCGATGCGGGTTCGAGCGTCTTCTTGTTGTCGATCATGAAGAACTTGGCGTTGATCGCGACGAGCTCGTGGATCCGACGATGCAGTGGAGTCGCTGTCGAGGTGGATCCGGCGAGTCGACGATCTTGGCCTTCGGGGCGGTGATTGCATGGTAGTTGCACCTCCGCCCGTTTCGTTGCCACCGGCTCGCGTCCGGCGGCCCTGCCGCGGCGGCGACTCGCTCGGCCGCCATGGAGTGTCGCCGTTGGCGTAGCCGATGAGACTCTGAATGGTGGCTCTCCATTCGTCGATCTTGTCCGACGTCGAAGGGTAATCTAGGAGAAGTTGAGCTCGTGCCAAAGCTTCTGCTGGAGTGGTGGGTGGCAGTGGCGGACGGCGCGAGGAGCGGGACGTGCTCGAACTTCTAACTATGTTAGAAGGAGCAGTATCCCGTCCAGGCGACCGTGCCCCGCTCGTGCCAGCACGCTGGCGTGCATGCTGGTCTTGAGCGCCCCGAGATCCACCAGCTTGGTCTTGGGCTATCATGCGTATGGCACTGCTAGTGCCATGACGCTGTTGATCTTGCGCCTCCTGAGAGTGGCGTGGAACATGCACAGTCGTCGAGGTTTGTGCAGCCTTGTTCTTGGACTTGGCGGCATCATGAGCTTCCTCGTCGACGTCCTTTCTTCCGTCGGCGTCCATCCCACCACTCGTTTGCTCCAACGGTGGCGGAAGTGACGTGGATGGAGCGGCTGCCGCCGAAGTCTTCTTCTTCGGTGGCATGTTGATGAAGGGAATAAAGATCTAGCTCGTGTGAACGCCGGATCTGGTTCACACAATCTCAACACCCCCCTACCTGGCGCGCCAAAGATGTCGGGGAAGCTGATCCATGAACACCTATGGGGCCGGCGGACCGGGCCCCTTTCGGTTCGGCGGGGGGGCGGAGGTCGCACGAAGAGCAGATCGAGGCGAGGCACACGAGCGGTTTACCCAGCTTCGGAGCTCTCCGGAGAGATAACACTCCTACTGCTGCTTGTCTGGTTGTATTATCTGGTATTCTTGCTCTCGAGCGAGAGAGTGTGATGTTTTCTAGGCTACGGATGAATCGAAGCAAACTGTCCGAAGCCCCGAACCCCCTCTACGTTGCGCATGGGCCTCCTTTTATACGCTAAAGGGATCACTGACAGGTGGCAACACAGAGGAGGGTAAAAACGTAAAAAGCGAGGTAGGTGATACAGTTGCTTGTACAGTGCACCCTACCTAACCCTGACGGCAGGGGACAAGGGCATTAAATGCCCGTCTGAGTCGCCCGAACAGTGCAGAAAAGGACCGTTAGGGGCGCCACCGTTCGCCACGATGGCGATCCTGTCAGCTTCGCATGCCACTGCGCACCGCTGGCTCCACAGCCTCCCGCCACGCGCGCCCGGAGAAGCCCCCAGAGCGACACGTTGGTGGATGCGCTGGAGCATGGGCGCGGAGTGGCCGCCTGCCGCGGCAAGCGCCTTGCCGCTGTTGTTATATCACCGGGTCCAGAAGCTCGTCGCTCACCGGGCCTCGGGGTACCTTGTTTAGTCTTCCCGGCAAGCTCCTCTTGCCGGGGCCTTGTTGCCTTGCCGGAGCACGTGGCGCGTCGCGGCAAGTTCCTTGGAGCGCCTTGGTTGGCCTTCCCGGCAAGCTCCTCTTGCCAGGGTCTTGTCTCCTTAGCTTAAATACTTTGTTCTTGGATGGCTCCAAGGGAACCTTGGGGGATCTTGGCGTTCGCCCGGCAAGCCTTTGCCGCGGGGTGCTGCAACTGCCCGTGCACAAGTTCGGGGTACTAGGGTACCCCTATTCTAGTACACCAACATCGACGGAGGTGCGTGCGCGATAGAAAGATGCCCCGAGAGAAATCGTGATAGACCATGCACATCTTTGTGATGGAGACTAAGATTAGCTAGTCATATACATATAGGGGGGGACTGCGTGTGCCTACAATTGAGTGAGAGACCATCATACTTGGCTAGCTAGGCATGAGATTGTGTGTGTGTGTGCATGTGATATGGAGAAAGAACGAGGGAGAGAGATATAGTTTTAGATGGGCCTATCGAGTGCGAGTGAGATATGCATGTGTATGTGTGACCCAGGTAGATGGAGAGTTTGAGAGAGAGGGGGAGAGCTCCGAGATGATAGAGTGGTGCGTGAGAGAGTTACGGGCAACGAGCCAAGGAATTTGTGTGCGTACGATGAGTGCACCCAAGATATCTAGCTTGGACTAGAGAATCATACATAGTGTGCGAGAGAGACCTATAGATGGAGTATATATGCATGCGAACTAGAAAGACCCCCCCCCACACACACACAATGAGAGAGAGAGATGGAGAGAAAGCGAGAGGGACCAACAAGGTTTGTGTTTTGGATGCGTACGACATAATTGAAGATTGTTGGCGAGAGAGAGAGAGAGATAGAGAGAGAGAGAGAGAGCAGGAGTCCGGGAGAGGGGGAGGTCGCGTTTTATGCATCAAAGACTGATATAAACCATGTTTCGATATAAACTTGAATTCAAATATTTAAATTGGAGAACATGTTGCCTGCAATCCACACATGAACGGATATATGCGTATATCAAACAAGTTCATTAATTTGACTTTCAACATGTTCATGGAGTACTATAATACTGTACAACATGCTACTCGATTGAGGTGTTCAATTTTGGATTTAGTTCACTATTTTGACCTGGTGAACGAGCTATTTCATTGAATCGAGATATTTCATTTTGGGTTTGATTCCCGTTTTTGAGTGGGTCAACTATTTGTCATATAGTAAATCGCTAGCGACGAGCATGTAAAAACACATTACTCCCGAGCATCATCTCTCCATATAAAAAAGAACTGGCGAGCTAATATTTCAAAATTTGATTTGAATCGACTTGGTAAGGTAGAAATGGATGCTCGTTCTCCCAAAATTTGAACGAACCATTAAACATCTTCTGCTTGGTGGAATTCACCCGAGCAAATAAATGGGAGACGCGAAATTACCGTCCTATGTGGGACACGCATCAATTGGCCCGTTGTACATCGAGGGTAGGTTCGTAACTTCATCCAAGCGTGCCTTCTCCTCGGTCAAAATGACATGTGCTGAATAATTCATAAACCATGGTCGGCAAAACACGCTCTCCTTACCCGAAATAGCTCGCGCCCACTATTTCAAAACACGCTCTCCTCGCTCGAAATAGCTCGCGCCCACTATATTTCAAAACACGCCCTCGCTCGAAATCGCTCCCGCCCACTATTTGGGGAGAAGCAAAGTTACTCTACTATCCTCGACCCTCAGTACACAGACCCAAGCCGAGAAGCCTAAAGGCAGGGGTTGAACTGTAACTCCCCCTCACATTTCAGACAAATGCGTCCGTAAAACATGGTCCCACTCCCCTCCCAATTCCCCCCCCCCATTCATACCTTGTAGGCGCCAAATCACCTTCTCCCTGGAAGCTCCCTTCTCCCGAGCAGCGAACTCAGCCCCTCCTCCATGGCGCCCCCACCGCACCAATTTCATAGCCGCCCTCCTCCCTAATGTCGGAGACACTGTCCATTTGCCGTCGTGCACTGGGCCATGTGCCTCTTACTCCGTGCTGCTGGAGCTGCCTCGACGATGGTCGTGTGAACCGTACCGGAGCCGATTCACCCCCGCCCTTGTTCACGGCGCCGGAGCGGCCCCAACTTCGGATCCGTCCAGAGTCCCGGCGCTTCTTCCCCGTAGTTGTCTACCATCATGACATTGTTGTTTCCCTGCCGTCGGTCGCCACCGCAACCGCGTCGGCCTCACCGACTCGACAGCTGGACCTACCTACTTCACCATAACGCTAGATAGATTGCACCCTCATCTCAAATCACTTTATTTAGGCATTAGTTGTCTAAATTTTTATTCTGGGCCAATTGATTCCCAATGGGAAGCAACACCCCTCGAGGTGGCAGAGCTCCTAGGCTGCCGGTTAGCTAGTGTCTAACATAAGGGCGCGGGGCCGCAAGTTCGCCGCGGAAGCAGCCCTTAGATGGCTATCTTAGTGTTGCGTGGGTTGAAGGTACTGCCGTCGTCGGGTCTGGATGACGGGGGGTCTTTGTGGATTGGCCCGGGGGCGGCGCAACCACGACAGTGCGGTGGGGCGGGGAGCGGGGTTTTGGCCGGGGCCACGGACGGCGGAGGCAGGCTGCTCTGCCGTTGGTCGCTGGCTCTTCGGGGAAGATTCCTAACAGTGTTAGCCGGGAGGCACAAGACGGCCATCAAGCCATCCGGCGTAGATCAAACAGTACCAAAATAAAGTAAAATCATGTGACCCCAATTTAGTCTTCAGTCAACAGACATGTGACCACTCTCATACCTTGCTGTTGATCTCTTAGTGTATTTCTTCATATCAAAGAGATGTGTCGTTCTTAACATTATGCGTTATCTGCATCTTCAGCCACACCGTCTTCTGACTCACCACAGCTGCTCCAACAAGGGAAGCATACACCAGAAGGGAGATATAGTCCCCACTCAATAGTTCCCTGCATCGAATGCGCGTGGCCGACATGGACAACCACAACAACTGCAGGGCCATCGACAAGTCAGCACATGATGCTCACTCCTATGGATGGCGGCCAGATTGGTTGTACCCTCATCTTACTTGTGTGCAACATTTATGGCTTTGTTATTCATCTAAGCATGGAAAATAGATTATCACATTTCACTGTATATTCATAGTGATCTCTTACGGGTCTTGTTCAGGAGCTAACATTGTTCCATAGTTCAGCTAAGATACTTGTTCTTTAGGTAAAGTTGTTCCATAGTTATCATCCATCAGCCAATGCTATCCCACCGGCTAGTGATTATAGTATTATACCACTTCTAGTATTACCTATGTTGTTCTTTAATAGTTTTGTGTGCCATCTAGTTAATCTTGAGTACAAACGATACATATTCTGTAGCTTTCATATGTGTTCTCCCTTTAGTTTTTGAGACCTGTTGCTGCTAGTTAACCCCGGTCCTACTATTTATGTCGTCTCCTACAGGCACTCATTACATAAATCTAACTACTAGTTGTCTTCCATGCATGTCAGATATAATTGCACACATAGATATATCCACAAGAACCCCACGGAGCAATGTAAAGGCCAATAAACTTGATGTCAATGATACCCAATATGATGGAACATGTAAAGGAAGTTCTTTAGAAGACTTGCAGAAAGATGTTGAATCCTCTTCACCCCCACAAGGTCCTTGCTCTAACTTGGCCCGTGATATGGGTACAAGATGCATATAATGTCCTGGAGTGTATCTACTCTGTTGCAATGCGATGTGCTTAGCATGCTGATCATGCACGTAAATATGTCATGCCTTCCTGTTTTTCAGTACCTATTCCATTCATGATAACATGTTTTCAAATTCAACTATTGTCATTCTACTCTATCGCAATGCCATCTGCTTAATTTGGACATCATGCTTCTGAATATCTTATGCATTGTTATTCATTAGTATGTACTTCGCATGTGTACCATACCATGTTTTTTTACATTGAAGTGTTGTTCTAGTGCTCTGTTGCAATGCCATCTTAGTTTCCCAATCATACACGTGTATGTTGCCTTAGTTTTTTCTGTACGTATTCCGCTAGCATACAGTTTTACATTCAACTAGTGTTTTTTTACTGTGTTGTCCTGTCGTATCCCTAGCTCTTACACCATACTCCCTCCGTCCGGATTACATGTTGCCGAAATGGATAAAAAATGATGTATCTAGAACTGAAATACGCCTAGACCCATCCATTTTTTTTTTCCGAATGGAGGGAATGCATGTCAATATGTCATGCCTTTCTATTCTTCAATACCTATTCCATCTCTCTGTTGTAGCATGTTTTATAATTGAAGCACCATTCTTCTATATAAGGCATGCAAGGGGAAGACGACTATGTTAGAATCTGAAGGGTTACAAACCAGGTATTTGCAAAAGATCCAAATGCCAGGAGATAATAAACCAACTCCAGTTTTCATAGATACTGCTCCAGCACAGAGAAACCCAACTCCTACTGATAATAAGCAGATTCCAGTGGCCAAAGAACAAGTCCGCTATAGTCCAACAAAAATATGTCAACTCCATTCTAAGAAGCGTGTGTGTATCATTGCATCATGAAATTTTATAGCATAGCTAATCATATTTTCTACATGTTTCTTACCCATCTCTCGAAAATAAGCTTAACAGATAGAAGAATTTCTGCACTGGTATCGTCTGTGAGGAAAGATTCTTGCGGGAATTCTTTGTGCTCCAATGCAGATGTAAGTACCTGTTGTATATCCCTATATTTTTAGATCAGCATGTATTTTGTTAATCGGCGTGAATCCAACCTTTATCTGATCTAAATTTAGTTGTAGAAAAATGTATGATTAAAGGCCACAATGTTGATTTTTGTAAGGAAAACTGCCTGGTAGTTTTGCATCTTGAGTTGCATGAGTGTACTATCTCATATCAGTGGGTTTGATCACTTTAGTTCTGTAGTGGGTTTTCAGTTTTTTTTACTGTGTTGTCCTGTCGTATCCCTAGCTCTTACATCATACTCCCTCCGTCCGGATTACATGTCGTAGAAACGGATAAAACTGGATGTATCTAGAACTGCAATATGCCTAGACCCATCCATTTATTTCCAAATGGAGGGAATACATGCCAATATGTCATGCCTTTCTATTCTTGAGTACCTATTCCATCTCTGCTGTAGCATGTTTTATAATTGAAGCACCATTCTTCTCTATAAGGCATGCAAGGGGAAGACGGTTATGTTAGAATCTAAAGGGTTACAAAACAGGTCTTTGCAAAAGATCCAAACGCCAGGAGATAATAAACCAACTCCAGTTTTTATAGATACTGCTCCAGCACAGAGAAACCCAACTCCTACTGATAATAAGCAGATTCCAGTGGCCAAAGAACTAGTCCGCTCCAGTCCAACAAAAATATGTCAACTCCATTCTAAGAAGTGTGTGCGTATCCTTGCATCATGAAATTTTATAGCATGGATAATCATATTTTCTAAATGTTTCTTACTCATCACTCTTTTAGAAAATAAGCTTAACAGATAGAAGAATTTCTGCACTGGTATCATCTGTGAGGAAAGATTCTTGCGGGAATTCTCTGTGCTCCAATGTAGATGTAAGTACCTGATATCACTATGTTTTTACATCAGCATGTATTTTGTTAATCGGCGTGAATCCAACCTTTATTTGATCTAAAATTAGTTGTAGCAAAATGTTAAATGCGCCAATGTTGGTTTTTGTAAAGAAAACTGTCTGGTAGTTTTGCATACTGAGCTGCATGAGTGTACTATCTCATATCATGCACATTACTGAATTGTAGTGCTACTCTGGTTGCCCATTTATTCATTGTGTCAATGTTGCTTTCGAATTACCTTACCTGGCTGATGATAGCTGTGCCATATTGTGTTAATTTGGCGTTGGCTAGTTGCCCAAACATTCATTGTGCCAATGTTGCTTTCCTATTATCTGACTTGGCCAATGATAGCAATGCTAGTGTCTTAATTTGGTGCAGGCTGCTAAAGATAAGAAGACAAACTCTGAAAACAGCAAGGCAACCCCATTGTTTCTTTCCAATAAATCTAGGCGAGGTAATATGGCCATAACTCATGATTAATATGTTTGGTTCCCCTCCTAATTTATGTTATGATGCAGTGGTCGAGACACTCTCCACTATCAATAATACAAGCCTGCCAAAATCACCATCTGAATCTGTTCAGTATCCTCTGTCTCGAATGCAACGAAAAAATGTATGTTTGTGAACCAATTAATGGCTGAAGGAATGATGGAAATGGTGGAGGAATTAGAGGTGCAGAGTCATGCGACACAACAACTGATCAATGTTTTCAGAGATAGTGTAGCAAAGCAACAAGAACTTGCCCACATGCTTATGGGTGTCATCCGTGCTGAGGTTGCAGATTGTGATGTTGTAGATCGTTAGGTTCTGTTCATTTATTTGCACCGGCATCAATCTTTGATTGCCCAGTGGATGTAATTTCCTGTAATATATGTTGGATGTACAACGTTTTCCCTGTATGTCATACCTTTGCTTGATCGGTTTTGGTCCTATGCACAATTTCTCGTCGTAATGGGCTCAAATTATCTAATTTGGCCTAAAGACATGTACGAACTTTAGTGGGCCCATTAAGTTAATGGGCCGTTACCAGGCCGAAAGTTAATAGCCAGCCCTCTTAACTCCCAGGTCGTTAACATGCCGACATTGAAGCGGGCAACAGGTGGGCCCAATTGATTTCACGGGCCGTTAATAGGCCGTTACTATTCAGTCTACATATGGCCCAACTATATTGTGGGCCTTTAGCAGGCCGAAAGAGACAGCGGGCTTGTACTGGACCATGAAGAGCATGGGCCGCTAAGAGGCCGAAAGTCAGGTCGTATTGTAAATGGCCCAACTGTGTTGTGGGCCTTTAGCAGGCCGAAAGAGAAACCAGGCTGGTATTGGACCATGAAGGGCATGGGATGTTAAAAGGCCAAAACAGAGGTCCGACTACAAATGGCCCAACAGATATATGGGCCGTCAACAGGCTGAAAGACACACCGGGCCGGAAATTGGCCCAACACTTAAATGGGTCGCTAAAAGGCCGAAACTCAGGTCCGACTACAAATGGCCCAACTCATTTATGGGCCGTCAACAGGCTGAAAGACAGACCGGGCCGGAAATTAGCCCAACATTTAAATGGGTCGCTAAAAGGCCGAAAGATGTACATCGTAAAAATTGGCCCATCCACTGAATGGGCTGTTAACAGGCCGAAATCTCATCGGGCCAATATTGAGCGCAAATATATAGCGGGCTATTAACGGGCTCGAACTGACGATGGGCTGCAATGGTGTCAAATCTTTAACGGGCCGTTGACGGGCCGAATTGGCACATCTTGTATGGGCCATGGGCTTAAATGGACCTAACACAAGTAGGCCTTATATGGGCCGGCCTGCTAATTTTTACTGGGTCGGCCTTTTTCACCGGAATGGGCCACTGTTGGGTCATGCCATGTGTCGACCTATCATAGGCACCTCCTGTCCAATGAGTGGATGACATCTGTCCCAACGGTGAGCTGACACGTGTTTCCTCCAGCCAATGATGATTTTACACATGGAAAATCCCTATTGGTCTGGGCTGTTAACGGGTTATCGAATCCAAAACTGGACCCGATAGATTAATGGCGTTCCGTTACGGTGGATGCCACGTTTCGGTCACCCTTGACAAAAGCACTTCTATGACACGCGATTTATAGTCATGGAAGTGGACACTTCCATGATGATAATTTTGGTAATGTCATGGAACACTTCTACGACATCACTTGTATGGTGTTTATGGTAATGTCATGGAACACTTCTACGACAGCACATGTATGATAACTTTGGTAATGTCATGGAACACTTCTACGACACCATTTTGCATCATGTTTTCTTACTGTTATTTATAATATTTTTATCCATAATAATGCTTTTGGAGTAATTCTAATGCCTTTTCTCTCATAATTTGCAAGGCACACACCAAGAGGGAGAATTCTGGCAGCTGAAAATCTGGACCTGGAAAAGCTACGTCAGGCCACCTATTCTGCACAACTCCAAACAAGCTGAAACTTCACGGAGTTTTTTATGGATTATTGGAGCAAATAACTACTATAGGGGGCCCACCAGGTGGGCACAACCCACCTGGGCATGCCAGGCAGCCTAGGCGCACCCTGGTGGGTTGTGCCCTCCTCGTCCCACCTCTGGTGCCCATCTTTTCATATAGAAGTCATTTTGACCTAGAAAAAATAAGGGGAGGACTTTCGGGATGAAGCGCCGCCGCCTCGAGGCGGAACTTGGGCAGGAGCTTTTTTGCCCTCCGGCGGAGCGATTCAGCGAGGGGAACTTCCCTCTCAAAGGGGGAAATCATCGTCATCATCATCAACAACAACTCTCCCATCTTGGGGAGGAAAATCTCCATCAACATCTTCAACATCACCATCTCCTCTCAAACCCTAGTTCATCTCTTGTGTTCAATCTTGTTACGGGAACTATAGATTGGTACTTGTGGGTGACTAGTAGTGTTGATTACATCTTGTAGTTGATTACTATATGGTTTATTTGGTGGAATATTATATGTCCAGATCCAATATGCTATTTAATACCCCTTTGATCATGAGCATGTTTATCATTTTTGAGTAGTTACCTTTGTTCTTGAGGTCACGAGAGAAATCATGTTGCAAGTAATCATGTGAATTTGATATGCGTTCGATATTTTGATAGTATGTATGTTGTAATTCCCTTAGTGGTGTCATGTGAACGTCGACTACATGACACTTCACCATATTTGGGCCTAAGGGAATGCATTGTGGAGTAGCAATTAGATGATTGGTTGCGAGAGTGACAGAAACTTAAACCCCGCTTTATGCACTATTCCGTAAGGGACCGATTGGATCCAAAAGTTTAATGCTATGGTTAGAATCTATTCTTAATACTTTTCTCATAGTTGTGGATGCTTGCGGGAGGGTTAACCATAAGTAGGAGGTTTGTTCAAGTAAGAACAACACCTAAGCACCGGTCCACCCACATATCAAATTATCAAAGTAGCAAACACAAATCGAACCAACATGATGAAAGTGACTAGATGAAATTCCCGTGTACCCTCAAGAACGCTTTGCTTATCATAAGAGACCGTTTTGGCCTATCCTTTGCCTCAAAAGGATTGGTCTACCTTGCCACACTTTTTTTATTACTATCGTTACTTGCTCATTACAAATTATCTTGCTATCAAACTACTCTGCTACTTACAATTTCAGCACTTGAAGACATTACCTTACTGAAAACTACTTGTCATTTCCTTCTGCTCCTCATTGGGTTCGACACTCTTACTTATCAAAAAGAGATACAATTGATCCCCTATACTTGTGGGTCATCACCCGTCTGGTGGGTCCCTACTGCAGGTGGATGAATCATTATTTTGCGCGTAATAAGGAGGCACTTCCTTGCTGCGGCCGTGGACCCAGCTGTCAGCCTCTCTATGTACAGTACTCTTTTGATGGAAGTCACTCATTGATCACATTGACCACGCCACACCGAGAGCACCAAGGCGGTGGACGACGGTGAGGCCTAGGAAGGGTATGACACGGAGCTGGGGAAGACGCGGCAGTGGATGCCCACGCGGAGAGGAGTACGAGGGTTCACTGGTTCGGCTGTGGTGTGAGGCTTCCGTCACCGCAGGGCCTGGCCAGCGGTGGGAGTGGTAGGGGCGGTGAGGCCTCCGCAGCAGCACAACCAGCCATGGGAGGCAAGAGCACGCAGTGGTTTGGACGGCTGGAGCAAGAAAATCAGAGGTTCAAGAAGCAGGAAGACTGTTGGATGTTAACAATCCAATGGTCACTGGTGATAGAATCGTTTGTTGACTAAGTGGACAAAGCCTCCGTCCGCGTCAACTTAGTAGGCCCACAAGTCATCCTCCCACTATGGTGGGTCCCAGCTAGCAGGGGGAGTATTCTTTATTTATGTGTAATAAGGAGGCACTTCCTTGCGTGCGAAGATATAGCTGGTGGGTCCGAGCTATCAGCAGGAGTATTCATTCTTTTTGGCGTAATAAGGAGGTACTTGCTTGCATACGGCCATGGACCATGTGGGTCCCAACTGTCAGCTTCTCCATGTACATCCCTCTTCCGATGTTGTCGTTTGTTGACAATGTTGACCACGCCATGCCAAGAACACCAGCGTGATGGACGACGGTGAGGCCCAGGAAGGGAATGACCCGAAGGCGGCAAAGCCACAACAGTGGAGGGATGTGGGTGAGTAGAGGATGGCCTGGCCAGTGGTGGGAGTAGTAGGGGCGGTGAGGCCTCCGCGGCATCACAGCCGGCCACGGGAGGCAAGACCACGCGGCACGACCGTCGCTGGTTTGGGCGGCTGGAGCAAGAAGACCAGAGGTTGAAGAAGCATGATGACCATTGGATGGACATCATATGGTCACTGCAGCTAGAATTGTTTATATTGACTAAGTTGACAAAGCCCTTGGTATGCGTCAACTTAGTAGGCCCACTGGTCTGCCTCTGAAACGGTGCGCCCAGATGTCAGGGGGAGGAATCATTTTTTTGGGCGGCTGAAGCAAGAATATCCGAGATTGAAGAAGAAGCACGACATCCATTGGATGGACATCCAATGGCCACTGCTGCTAGAACCTTGTGTTGACTATAAGTTGACAAAGCCTTGCATACGCGTCAACTTAGTTTTTGTTTTTTTAGGGGACATGTCAACCTAGTAGTCCCACAAGTCCGTGGTAGAGAACATATAGCCAATTTGCAATTTGTAATAATGTACAACCCATTTTTGAATTCTAATGGAATTTACTACAGCCCATTTACAATTTGTTAAAAGTACAACCCATTTTCTAGCTAGAACAACGATTAATAATTTCAACCAACCGCTCAAAAAATGCAATAAAATTTCCCACATTTTGATGGGATCCGAAATATTTTTATCCCAAAATTTCTAGTCAGATTAAATCTAATTTCAAAATAAATTTGTATTAGGTAAAAATCCAACGAAATATTGCGCGTGCAACAAGTAATGAAATTAAAATTTTCAAATTCCATAAATAATATATTTTTTATACTAATTACATGTTTGGTGCATTTTTTATAATTACTGCCCAGTTTTATAATTACATGTCATTTATTATTTTTTAAAGCCAATTTTCTTGTTAAGCCTAATGCATCCCTCCTAGAAAAGATTTGCAGCCCAGTGGGGCGGAGAATAACAAGTTGACCCGGATATTGCGTACAACTGTCGGCCCAGTTGCATTGCTGATGTTGAAAAAAGGCATGTGTAGTACATCACAACCTTACATGGCTACTCGGCCCACATTCAGCGACGCCGGAAAAGCCCAAACAAGGCTTCTGTACACCGTTTTGAAGTCACTGAGCTCAATTATTAACTTAATAAAAAAGTTAGAGTACAGTGGAACCTAATTAAAAGCTGTCATGAGCAAAGAAATAATTCAACAGGTCCCACTTGTGTGTGTGTGTGTGTGTTTGTGTGTGTGAGAGAGAGAGAGAGATTGAGAGAGAGAGACCCATCGGTCGATGCTCGTAAATACATCTTTAAGCCATATGCACTGATGATGCTCAGTAAAAACTTATATAGTTGACACAATGATATAGAATATCATAGCACACTGAACTTGCATAGAAATATTTCACGCATGCGACACAATCAGGGTGGAAGTAGTGGATCGCTATGGGTAGGGCTATGTTGAAACCAACGAACTCATACATAATGGTTCATCGTCTTTATCAATGACGGGGAAATATCTTGAATGTTGTGCAAAGAAAACAGACAGACAACACAATATATAAGTTCTGCTAGAACATTAAGTTGATGTACAACCCTTTCTAAAAATAGTTCAGGTAAAAAAATAGAACAGGTCACAATCAAATGTACTGGCATGTTAGTGCTTCACACCCATAGCTCGGATTTAACTAGTATTTGACAAGATTCAGTTGTTACCTCAAATTAGAGCACATCCAGGCAGCTAGCCCTGCCTCTTCTCCCAAAGAAGCAGTGGCCTCCGCCGCGCGATGGAGTAGGCCCTGTGCCATCCATCGTTCCAAACAACACGGAGAAAGTCTGGCGTTGACTCCTGTAATGGACGTCGTCGACGGACCCGGGCACCAGCGGCGGCGGCAGGACTTTGATTAATGGATTGACCACTTCTTCGACATGCACGAACACTCGATACAAGTACATCCCTAATGTGGTCCGTGGAGGCCTTGGTGGCGACGAATAGTACAACCCCGGTTCCTGCACCGGTATCTCAACACCTATCACCTTCGGTATAGTGGACGACTTCTTCATCCATGCCATAACTATCAGAGCCCAGCAGTCTAGAGGAACAAACATACTTACGAGCTCACCACCAAGGTCATTGATAAGCTCATTCATGGACTCGCTATTCCAAGCACGTCGAGGCATGCCATGGAAGGTAAGATTTTTGTTTAAAACTCAAGCTCAGAGGGCACCGAGCCCCATCCTGGGTGCCACCAATCAAAGCTCACCAGCGCGCCATCGCAGAACAAACACCGGGAAGATTCGAACACATGACTACAGTCGAAAGTTGTCCGGAACCTGACAAAGAAATCAACTGGTGGCAGACAGACTTCGACGAGCAAGTCACTTATTTGGATGCCATGCGCAATGCCATGAGATTTGACAAGGTCGTCCGACGATACGGGAGGCCGGTCGCCATTGATGGTTACCATCAGCACTTTGCCAGCAAACTGGTCGTCAAGCGCCGCCATGCCACTGTTGAGCGACAGCACGGAGCGCCCGAAGGCAGGATGGACCTCGGGATCTCCGACTCAGAGATCTATGTCGATCGGCGACATGATAGTGCGCTTGAGTACAGGGAGTACAGGAGGGGGATTTGGGGGAACTGGAGTAGGAATCGAGATTCCAGAGGTGGGGGAGCGGCGGGAGATTGGGGACTAAAAGGTAGCATGAATTTCTAACACGCGCCAATATGCTCTCGGCACGCAAGCGCACGAAAACACCGGTGGCGCCCACATGTCGGCATGCAAGAGTCCCAATTCTTTCTTTTTTGAGAGCCCGACCTTTTTTTGAGGATCTTTTGAGAGCCCGGCCTGAGAGTCATAATTGACCTGTTTGGCATTGCACTACTACTCGGCCCATATTCACCAACACCTCACTGGCCCAAACAAGTGTACATCATCGAAAAGACGCTGAGCTCAAATTATCTATCTATCTATATCTATATCTATCTATATCTATACTTCTATAAAAAGTAGAGTTGGTGACGATGGTGTGCCTGCCATCTTGCAATATAGGCCATTTGATCTATATCTAACGGATAGGAAGGAAACTATGACAATTTACTTGCACTCCTCTCCAGATTTGTAGATGAGGCCTTCCCTTGTTCATCCTTTTCTCCCACAAGATCTTGATGTTCCGTGCAACGCATGGGCATCTTGCTAGTAACTTGAAAAAAGGAGATATACTCTAAACACTAGAGAATGGTGATGCCCTCATTTAGCCCACTAGCAGTTTGAGACAATAAATAGTTCGAAACAACGATATATACAACATTCAAACACTGACTAGTAACTACTACTGACATAAACAACAAGACATGATAGTTCATAATAAGTCTTGCTACACCACCAAAACAGACCCATCTAGAGCGCTGAGACTCTCGTGATCCAGACGAGAATGACATTCTAAATAGAGGCAACTATTACATAGTAAGAGTGACATAGACGAGGATGACCAAATAACAAGGAATATGCATAACAAAAGAGAGAACTGATAACCCACAAGTATAGGGGATCGCAATAGTTTTTCATAAGTAAGAGTGTCGAACCCAACGAGGAGCTAAAGGCAGAACAAATGTTCCCTCAAGTTCTATCAATCACTGATACAACTCTACGCAAGCTTGACGTTCGCTTTACCTAGAACAAGTATGAAACTAGAAGTACTTTGTAGGTGTTTTTGGATAGGTTTTCAAGATAATAAAGAGCATGTAAATAAAAAGTAGGGGCTGTTTAGATAAAGACACAACTAATTAGTTTTAGTAAAGAGCTTTCTATTATGAGAAAGTTATTCGTCCCTAGGTAATCGATAACTAGACCGGTAATCATTATTGCAATTTTATATGAGGGAGAGGCATAAGCTAACAAACTTTCTCTACTTGGATCATATGCACTTATGATTGGAACTCAATCAAGCATCCGCAACTACTAAAGATCATTAAGGTAAAACCCAACCATAGCATTAAAGCAACAAGTCCTCTTTATCCCATACGCAAACAACCTACTTACTCGGGTCTGTGCTTCTGTCACTCACGCCACCCACCATAAGCAAATCGTGAACATATTGCAAACACTACATCGGGAATCCCGCATGCTTGCGTGACACGGAGAGCACCATAGGACAGCACCAATAATAAAACATGCAACTCAAACCAATCACGATCATCAAATAACCCATAGGACAAAACGGATCTACTCAAACATCATAGGATAGCCATACATCATTGGGAAATAATATATAGCATTGAGCACCATGTTTAAGTAGAGATTACAGTGGGTAAAAGAGAAGTTACACCGCTGCATAGAGGGGGGAAGAGTTGGTGATGATGGCGGTGAAGTTGTTGGTGAAGATTGCGGTGATGATGATGGCCCCTGGTGGCACTTCGGTGCCACCGAAAGCGAGGGGAGAGAGCCCCCCCTCCTTCTTCTTCTTCCTTGACCTCCTCCCTAGATGGGAGAAGGGTTTCCCCTCTGATCCATGGCCTCCATGGCATGGGAGGGGCAAGAGCCCCTCCGAGATTGGATCTGTCTCTCTGTCTCTCTCTGTTTATGCGTTCTCAGATTCCGCCCTTTCACCGTTTCTTATATTCCCGGAGATCTGTAACTCCGATTGGGCTGAAAGTTTAACACGATCTATATCCGGATATTAGCTTTCTTGCGGAGAAAGAAGGGCATCAACCGCCTTATGAGGTGGCCACAAGGGTCAGAGGCGCGCCCAGGGGGGTGGGGCGCGCCCCCCTGCCTCGTGCCCCCCACGGGAACCGTCTCGCGTGGATTTTTCTTCCCTTATTTTCCATATATTCCAAAAATAATCTCAGTCTGTTTTTATCCTGTTTGGACTCCGTTTGATATGGATTTTCTGTGAAACAAAAAACATGCAACAAACAGGAACTGGCACTGGGCAATGGATCAATATGTTAGTCCCCAAAAATAGTATAAAAAGTTGCCAAACGTATATGAAAGTTGTAGAATATTGGCATGGAACAATCAAAAATTATAGATACGACGGAGACGTATCAGCATCCCCAAGCTTAATTCCTGCTCGTCCTCGAGTAGGTAAATGATAAAAAGATAATTTTTGATGTGGAATGCTACCTAGCATAATCTTGATCACATATCTAATCATGGCATGAATATTAAGATACGAGTGATTCAAAGCAATAGTCTATCATTTGACATAAAAACAATAATAATTCAAGCCTACTAATAAAGCAATCATGTCTTTTCAAAATAACATGGCCAAAGAAAGTTATCCCTACAAAATCATATAGTCTGGCTATGCTCCATCTTCACCACACAAAATATTCACATCATGCACAACCCCGATGACAAGCCAAGCAATTGTTTCATACTTTTGACGTTCTCAAACCTTTTCAACTTTCAAGCAATACACGAGCATGAGCCATGGACATAGCACTATAGGTGGAATAGAATGGTGGTTGTGGAGAAGACAAAAAAGGAGAAGATAGTCTCACATCAACTAGGCGTATCAACGGGCTATGGAGATGCCCATCAATAGATATCAATGTGAGTGAGTAGGGATTGCCATGCAATGGATACACTAAGAGCTATAAGTGTATGAAAGCTCAGACTAAACACTAAGTGGGTGTGCATCCAACTTGCATGCTCATGAAGACCTCGGGCATTTGAGGAAGCCCATCATCGGAATATACAAGCCAAGTTCTATAATGAAAATTCCCACTAGTATATGAAAGTGAGAACTCAAGAGTCTCTCTATATGAAGAACATGGTGCTACTCTGAAGCACAGGTGTGGTAAAAGGATAGTAACATCGCCCCTTCTCTCTTTTTCTCTCATTTTTTTGTTTTTTGGTGGGCTTCTTTGGCCTCTTTTTTGGGGGCTTCTTTGGCCTCTTTTATTTATTTTTAAAGTCCAGAGTCTCATCCTGACTTGTGGGGGAATCATAGTCTCCATCATCCTTTCCTCACTAGGGCAATGCTCTAATAATGATGATCATCACACTTTTATTTACTTACAACTCAATATTACAACTCGATACTAGAACAAAGATATGACTCTATATGAATGCCTCTGGCGGTGTATCGGTATGTGCAATGATCTAGTGTAGCAATGACATCAAAAAAACGGACAAGCCATGAAAACATCATGCTAGCTATCTTGCGATCATGCCAAGCAATATGACAATGAATGCTCAAGTCATGTATATGATGATGATGGAAGTTGCATGGCAATATATCTCGGAATGGCTATGGAAATGTCATAATAGGTAGGTATGGTGGCTGTTTTAAGGAAGGTATATGGTGGGTTTATGGTACCGGCGAAAGTTGCGTGGTACTAGAGAGGCTAGCAATGGTGGAAGGGTGATAGTGCGTATAATCCATGGACTCAACATTAGTCATAAAGAACTCACATACTTATTTCAAAAGTCTATTAGCTATCGAAACAAAGTACTACACACATGCTCCTAGGGGGATAGATTGGTAGGAAAAGACCATGGCTCGTCCCCGACCGCCACTCATAAGGAAGACAATCAATAAATAAATCATGCTCCGACTTCATCACATAACGGTTCACCATACATGCATGCTACGGGAATCACAAACCTCAACACAAGTATTTCTACTAATCCACAACTACCCACTAGCATGACTCTAATATCACCATCTTTATATTGCAAAACTATTGCAAGGAATCAAACATATGATATTGAGTGATCTACAAGTTTTATGTAGGATTTTATGACTAACCATGTGAATGACTAGTTCCTGTCATCTCTCTAAATAGATATAAGTGAAGCAAGAGAGTTTAATTCTTTCTACAAAAGATATGCCCATGCTCTAACAAATATAAGTGAAGCAAAAGAGCATTCTACAAATGGTGGTTTACTATGTAAAGAGAAACAGGCAATCCAAACTTCAAATGATATAAGTGAAGCACATGAAGCATTCTATAAAGCCGTACTCAAAAGATATAAGTGAAGTGCATAAATCAACCAAGGACTATCTCATACCAGCATGGTGCATAAAAGAAAAATGAAAACTAAGTGCAAAAGACGCTCCAAGATTGCACATATCACATGAATGAAACGAATCCGAAAACATACTGATACTTGTTGAAGAAAGAGGGGATGCCTTCCGGGGCATCCCCAATCTTAGACGCTTGAGTATCCTTGAATATTTACTTGGGGTGCCACGGGCATCCACAAGCTTGAGCTCTTGCCTCTCTTCCTTCTTCTCACATCGAGACCTTCTCGATCATCGAACACTTCATCCACACAAAACTTCAACAGAAAACTCGGTAAGATCCGTTAGTATAATAAAGCAAATCACTACTCTAAGTACTGTTGCAAACCAATTAATATTTTGTTTTGGCATTGTAGCTACTGTAATATAAATTTTCCCTGGCTTAATCCACTGATATAAATCGACAGTTTCATCAAAACAAGCAAACTATGCATCAAAAACAGAATCTGTCTAAAACAGAACAATGTAATAATCTGAACATTCACCATAACTCTAGTACACCTAAAATTATACCAAAATTAGGACAAATAGACCATTTGTATAGAAAGACAGTTCAAAAAGAATCATATCCATTTTACGTTCCAGTAAAAAATGTAAAATCGCGCACTACAGCCAAGGTTTCTGTCCTGCACCGCACAAACCAACAAGCATCTAAAACATCCTAAAGGCAAAGCTTGGCAAATTATTTTTATTTTTAAACTTTATAAAAGCACACAACAGAAATAAATGGCTCTCTAAAACTTCGGGGTTGTCTCCCTGGCAGCGCTTTCTTTAAAGCCATTAAGCTAGACATATAGTGCTCAAGTAGTGAATCCACCCGGATCCCAAGGTATATCAAAGCCAATTTTAATTAGCAATGATTTGTAATTTAGTAGTGAGCACAAAGCAACATATATCTTGTAATGATGAAGCCTAACTCTCTTCCTATGCATCGGCATGTTATAAAAGAACAATTCATGCACACATAGTAAATGCCAATGCATAGTATAAACAGTTTCTTGCAATTTTATCGTATTGGAAACATAGAGAGGTGGAGATATAGTTCCTCTCTCATAATAATTGCAAGTAGGAGCAGAAAGCACATGCATATTATACTCATCAAAATCATCATGTGTAGTAGTAAAAGGCAACCCATCAATATAATCCTTAATAAGCACAAACTTCTCCGATATAGTGTAGTTTGGAGAATTCAAAAAGATAATAGGATTATCGTGCATGGGTGCAATAGCAATAATTTCATGTTTAACATAAGGAACTATAGCAAGTTCGTATCCATGAGCATAATTCATATTGGCATCATGGCCACAAGCATAGCAAGCATGATCAAAAAGGGACATTTCAAGAGAATCAACAGGATCATAACAATCGTCATAGCAATCATCCTTCGGTAAGAACGAAGGGAAATTAAACAATGTATGAGTTGAAGAGTTACTCTCATTAGAAGGTGGGCACGGGTAGCTAATCCGCTCTTCCTCCTTTTGCCCTTCGCTCTCCTCATCATCTTTTTCATCCAATGAGCTCATAGTTTCATCAATTTCTTCTTCCATAGACTCATGCAAAATATTAGCGTCTTCTTGGATAGCAAAGTAATCCTCAATATATGGTTCAACATTGGCATTAGAAGCATAATTATCATAGAAATATTTAAGTATGGCAAAATTTTCAGATTTGTAAAGAGTAGCATCATACTTTTCAATCAAAGAAGCAATTTCATAAGCACCCTTAAAAGCAACAAATTCTTCAATTTGTTGAACATCATAGTAATTATAAACACCCTTAGCATAAGAAGATACGGTTCCATTATCACTAAACTCACATTGATAGGGAAGGTGTTTCTTAGGGTTTTCAGAACAACAAGTAAAATCATATATTTCACATATATTCCAAGCATAGCCTTGCAAACGATGAATTTGACCCAGTAAAAGTTTCCCTTTTTTCAGATATACGGTGTCGCACATAACAAGCATGCTCATCTAAAGATTTGCCCTCAACTAAGCTAGTTGGGGTTTTAGCATGAGCACATAGGGATCGAAGATGATCCAAGTAATAAGCTTTAGGAGTGTGATAGATTTTGAGTGGTTCTTCAACCATTGGTTAAGTAGGTACAACTAATTTTTTTGTTATTTTGCGTTTCCTACCCATAACTAAAGATAGAAAACAACTAAGAACAGCAAATAAAAATTACTTAGTGATAAAGCAAACAAGCACACACGAGAATATTCACCCCACGCTATTGCTCCCTGGCAACGGCGCCAGAAAAAGGTCTTGATAACCCACAAGTATAGGGGATCGCAACATTTTGTGATAAGTCATAGTGTCGAACCCAGCGAGGAGCTAAAGGCAAAACAAATATTCCCTCAAGTTCTATCAACCACCGATACAACTCTACGCACACTTGACGTTCGCTTTACCTAGAACAAGTATGAAACTAGAAGTACTTTGTAGGTGTTTTTGGATAGGTTTGCAAGATAATAAATAGCATGTAAATAAAAAGTAGGGGCTGTTTAGATAAAGACACAAGTAAGTTAGTTTTAGTAAAGAGCTTTTTGTTACGAGAAATTTATTCGTCCCTAGGCGATAACTAGACCGGTAATCATTATTGCAATTTTATATGAGGGAGATGCATAAGCTAACATGCTTTCTCTACTTGGATCATATGCACTTATGATTGGAACTCTAGCAAGCATCCGCAACTACTAAAGATCATTAAGGTAAAACCCAACCACGGCATTAAAGCATCAAGTCCTCTTTATCCCATACGCAAGCAACCTACTTACTCGGGTCTGTGCTTCTGTCACTCACGCCACCCACCATAAGCAAATCATGAACATATTGCAAACCCTACAGCGGGAATCCCTCACGCTTGCGTGACACGGAGAGCACCATAGGACAACACCAATAATAAAACATGCAACTCAAACCAATCACGATCATCAAATTACCCATAGGACAAAACGGATCTACTCAAACATCATAGGATAGCCATACATCATTGGGAAATAATATATAGCGTTGAGCACCATGTTTAAGTAGAGATTACATCGTGTAAAAGAGAGGTTACACCGCTGCATAGAGGGGGAAAGAGTTGGTGATGATGGCAGTGAAGTTGTTGGTGAAGATTGCGGTGATGATGATGGCCCCCGGTGGCACTCCGGTGCCACCGGAAGCGAGGGGGAGAGAGCCCCCCTCCTTCTTCTTCTTCCTTGACCTCCTCCCTAGATGGGATAAGGGTTTCCCCTCTGGTCCATGGCCTCCATGGCGTGGGAGGGGCGAGAGCCCCTCCGAGATTGGATCTATCTCTCTGTCTCTCTTTGTTTTTGCGTTCTCAGATTCCGCCCTTTCACCATTTCTTATATTGCCGGAGATCCGTAACTCCGATTGGGCTGAAATTTTAACAACATCTCTATCCGGATATTAGCTTTCTTGTGGTGAAAGAAGGGCATCAATCACCTTATGGGGTGGCCACGAGGGTCAGAGGCGCGCCCAAGGGGGTGGGGCGTGCCCCCTGCCTTGTGCCCCCCTCGGGAACCGTCTCGCGTGGACTTTTCTTCCCTTATTTTCTGTATATTCCAAAAATAATCTCCCTCCATTTTTATCCCGTTTGGACTCCGTTTGATATGTATTTCTGTGAAACAAAAAACATGCAACAAACGGGAATTGGCACTGGGCACTGGATCAATATGTTAGTCCCTTAAAATAGTATAAAAAGTTGCCAAAAGTATATGAAAGTTGTAGAATATTGGCATGGAACAATCAAAAATTATAGATACGATGGAGACGTATCAAGAACTACCCATCCAGAACAAGCAGCAAAGATAACAAGTTATTCAAAGAGGGATGATCCAACAACATCATAATCTGCAGCCCCGCTTCAGCCACCAGTGATCTGGAGACACCAGTACTCCACCCTTTCGACGCAACATCCCAATTACCTATCAACCTAAAGGCTTGAACCACATCACTGCCTGTCAGACTCGACACATCCAAGGATCAAAGTTAATCCAGATGCCTTTCTGATTCTCTCCTTCTTTTGGCTTCAGGTTGTATCGTTGATAATCAGGGGAGTTTCCTCCCGAACTCCTAGGGCTCGCCGTGTAGACACAATTTTCCATAGCAAATAAAGCCTCTCTGCCATCAAGGTCCTTGCCAACGGTGATCTCCTGGTTAATTGGATAATTGAGTCAGAGAAACAGAGAGTGTGAACCAAGGCTGTTTACCCGCCTCTAACTCAAAAATCCTGAAGGCCCCAACAAGCTAGTATCCTGCTCATAGACGTAACAGCCACTGTCCGGATGCTCATGTATTTGACAGTGCTTGTATACAGTGGGGTTTTTGCAATATAAGTTTTCTGGCTCATGTGTCCGAATGATCATCATTCTTTTGCCATCGTCTGATCAAGCAAGGAACGAGTTGTGCTTCCTTGTTTTTGGCAAAGGTGGTGTGATTACAAAGGGCGGTAATTATAGGGACACTGCATCATATAAAAAAGGACATGCATTGTTAATGTATGATCTGCATTGTTCAGAGTATGAGTAGGATAATGCAAGAAACAACATTGATATGTCCCTGTTGGAACTGGGAGGAAAATACAGGGAAATGTATACTGGGTTCGAAAATATAGAAGTGTCATGCATTGTTATACTCATGTTATCTCACAATCGATTCTTCATAGGAAACTACCATGTCATGCATTTTATGTACACCTCCATATCATGGTGAGAAAATCTCGCTAGACCAGATAGCAGGAAGCAGGGTGTCTTGAAAAGCTTAGGCCTCGCTTCGACGATGGCCGTGTGCATGTCCCTCGAGCATGCAGCCAGTCGCAGGGTGCTCAACATATCCATACACGAACAACAGAGGTCGAGGATGTCACTTGGGAGATTGCTCCAATCGCAGCTCATATGGATGATGCGCGGTTCGTGTTCGGCCATGGTGGAGTTTGGAAGGTGGGGTTTTGGGGGGCTTGATTTACGGGGGAGTAGGCTCTCGGTGCTGGAGTGGCTAGCGAGGGAATAGTGGTACTGGGGGAGGCGAGCGAGGCGAGCGTACCACAGTGAGATGATGAAGAGTGACCTTAGGATCTCCGGAGAGATGGAGATGGAGATGGAGTGGTCCTAGGGGAGAGGGAGACGAGGCGAGGCATGCTATACAGCGGCGGTGACTGCACAGTGCACAAGGTGAGGCTAACTTTGGTAACATGAACACGCCTCCTGGACTGGTGTCACCTCGGGCGCAGGGTCTTGTCAGTTCACTGTGAGGACCGGATGAATATATTTTGACCATCAAATGTACCACAGTTGTACTACTACTAGTAGTAGGAGTAGTAGGAACATTAGTAGTATTGTATAGCGAAAATAGGTCTCCCGTGCTAGCATGCCTCTGGGTTCACTTCATCCTCCAGGTATCATCCATATTGCGAGCAGAACCAAATTCTCGTGCCTGCGGAAGCGCGAAGAAGGCCTTTTCTTTTTTGAGGATAACCTCATATTCCTTAACTAGAGAATGTTGTGTCTCCCATGCACACACCAATATCCATCTGAATCAGCTACGACACATTTTTTATCCGTTTTCATAGGTTCCACCTATCAGGAGGGGTGCATAAATAAAAAGGAATCATAAAATGTCTCGCCACAGTGATTGGAAAGAGTGACCTCAACTAGCCAGTGCCACATGTAGCGCTAGAAGGATGGGCACGTACAGGGACATGTACCACTCCTCAGTCTACCCACATAGCCTTTTTGTTTAGTGTACCTAGCCGTCTAATCAACTGCCTGCAGGCCACTTCTCCCATTTACTTCTTCATCGGGAACCGATTTTCCTTGGCTTCTTCACTACTCCTTCATCTTCATTTGCATCCTAACCACACTACATTCACACCGTTTTAACCTCTTCACATCCTCCTAGAGTAATTCCGAAGCCCCTTTAAATAATCATCTTCTTTAGTTAGACTAGCCATCTAATCCTTATTCTCCAAACCATAGCCCTCCGGTCCAGCGGTTCCAAATGGAGAAAGAGATCGAGATGCAGGTTTTTAGCGTCCAACATGTCCTCGTCGACGGCTCGTTGAGCATAGTTGCCACAGTCACCGACCACCCAAGGGTTGTCCAGAAGTGGATCAACAATGTATCCAACTCCCTCCAAAAGGTGGAGATGAAGGTCATCGATCTCGACGCTGAGTACACGGAGCGTGCCACTGGGAAGATCCAACGCGCCGCCGTCCTTCAGCTGTGCCTCGAAGATGTTGTTTGTAGCGCCCAAGATGCGATTCTATCCCAATCACGTGATGAATTCATGATTTGGGCACAACCGCATATCAAGTGCATAGCAAGGTGGATATCATTACAACATACCATGTACTGAATAGATGAGAATACAAGATAAAGGATTACACTCGCCACAAGCTACAACATGAATACAACAATTCATCAATACGTAGCGACCATCATACAGAAGATAAGGATCCGATTACGGATGAAATCAAACGAAAAAGAAGAATGACATCCACCCTGCTAATCCCAGGCTCCCCGACCTGGAACCTATCCCTTGGTCGAAGAAGAACTCCAAAATCAATCAAGCAACGCTCTCACATCATAGCATCACATTACCTGTACCTGCAACTATTGTTGTAGTAATCTGAGGACTCAGCAATCCCATTACCATGGGTATCAAGACTAGCAAAGCTTAATGGGTACGGAATGGATAAGTGGCGAGGTTGCAGCAAGCGACTAAGCATTGTATGGTGGCTAACTTACGAATACAATAATAAGATGAGAAACTACGCAACGGTCGCTGAGGGAGTCCTGGACTAAGGGGTCCTCGAGCGTCCGGCCTGTTAGCCATGGGCCAGACTGATGGGCTGTGAAGATACGAAGACCGAAGACTGCACCCGTGTCCGGATGGGACTCTCCTTGGTGTGGAAGGCAAGCTTGGCGACCAAATATGTAGATTCCTTTCTTTGTAACCGACCTTGTGTAACCCTAGATCCTCCCGGTGTCTGATACGTCTCCAACGTATCTATAATTTTTGATTGCTCCATGCCATATTATCTACTGTTTTGGACATTATTGGGCTTTATTATCCACTTTTATATTATTTTTGGGACTAACCTATTAACCGAAGGCCCAGCCCAGAATTGTTGTTTTTGCCTGTTTTAGGGTTTCGAAGAAAAGGAATATCAAACGGAGTCCAAACGGAATGAAACCTTCGGAAACGCGATTTTCTCATCAGATAAGATCCAGGAGACTTGGACCCTCCGTCAAGAAAGCCACGAGGCGGTCACGAGGGTGGAGGGTGCACCCCCCTAGGGCGCGCCCCCTGCCCCGTGGGCCCCTCGAAGCTCCACCGACATACTTCTTCCTCCCATATATATCCACGTACCCCAAACGATCAGATACGGATCCAAAAACCTAATTCCACCGCTGAAACTTTCTGTATCCACGAGATCCCATCTTGGGGCCTGTTCCGGAGCTCTGGCGGAGGGGGCATCGATCACGGAGGGCTTCTACATCATCATCCAAGCCTCTCCGATGAAGTGTGAGTAGTTTACTTCAGACCTACGGGTCCATAGCTAGTAGCTAGATGGCTTCTTCTCTCTTTTTGGATCTCAATACAATGTTCTCCCCCTCTCTCGTGGAGATCTATTCGATGTAATCTTCTTTTTGCGGTGTGTTTGTTGAGACCGATGAATTGTGGGTTTATGATCAAGTCTATCTATGAATAATATTTGAATCTTCTCTGAATTCTTTTATGTATGATTGGTTGTCTTTGCAAGTCTCTTCGAATTATCAGTTTGGTTTGGCCTACTAGATTGGTTGTTCTTGCTATGGGAGAAGTGCTTATCTTTGGGTTCGATCTTGCGGTGTCCTTTCCCAGTGACAGAAGGGGAAGCAAGGCACGTATTGTATCGTTTCCATCGAGGATAACAAGATGGGGTTTTTATCATATTGCATGAAACTATCCCTCTACATCATGTCATCTTGCTTAAGGCGTTATTCTGTTTTTAACTTAATACTCTAGATGCATGCTGGATAGCGGTCGATGAGTGGAGTAATAGTAGTAGATGCATAATCGTTTCAGTCTACTTGTCTCGGACGTGATGCCTATATACATGATCATACCTAGATATTCTCATAACTATGCTCAATTCTGTCAATTGCTCAACAGTAATTTGTTCACCCACCGTAGAATACTTATGCTCTTGAGAGAAGCCACTAGTGAAACCTATGGCCCCCGGGTCTCTTTCTCATCATATCAATCTCCATCACTTTATTATTGCTTTGCTTTTACTTTATACTTTGCATCTCTATACCAAAAATACCAAAAAAATTATTTATCATCTCTATCAGATCTCACTTTCCTAAGTGACCGTGAAGGGATTGACAACCCCTAAGCGCGTTGGTCGCGTTGATCTATTGTTTTTGTGTAGGTACGAGGGACTCGTGCGTAGCCTCCTACTGGATTGATACCTTGGTTCTCAAAAACTGAGGGAAATACTTACACTACTTTGCTGCATCATCCTTTGCTCTTCGGGGAAATCCAACGCAGTGCTCAAGAGGTAGCAAGAAGAATTTCTCGCGTCGTTGCCGGGGAGTCTGCGCAAAAGTCAACATACCAAGTACCCATCACAATCCCTATCTCCCGCATTCCATTATTTGCCATTTGCCTCTCGTTTTCCTCCCCCCCCCCAATTCACCCTTGCCGTTTTATTCGCCCTCTCTCTCTCTATCCTCCCTCTCTCTTTGCCTCTTTTGCGTGTGTGTTAGTTTGCTTGTTTGTCGTGATGGCTCAAGATAATACTAAATTGTGTGACTTCACCAATACCAACAATAATGATTTCCTTAGCACTCCAATTGCTCCTCTTACCGATGTTGAATCTTGTGAAATTAATACTGCTTTGTTGAATCTTGTCATGAAAGATCCGTTCTCCGGCCTTCCTAGTGAAGATGCCGCTACCCATCTTAATAGCTTCGTTGATTTGTGTGACATGCAAAAGAAGAAATATGTCGATAATGATATTGTTAAATTGAATCTATTTCCTTTTTCGCTTAGAGATCATGCTAAAGCTTGGTTTTCGTCTTTGCCTAAAAATAGTATTGATTCATGGAACAAGTGCAAAGATGCTTTTATCTCTAAGTATTTTCCTGCCGCTAAGATCATCTCTCTTAGAAATGATATTATGAATTTTAAGCAACTTGATCATGAACATGTTGCACAAGCTTGGGAGAGAATGAAATTAATGATACGTAATTACCCTACTCATGGTTTGAATTTGTGGATGATTATACAAAATTTTTATGCCGGATTGAATTTTGCTTCTAGAAATCTTTTAGATTCGGCCGCGGGAGGCACTTTTATGGAAATCACTTTAGGAGAAGCTACTAAACTCCTAGATAATATTATGGTTAATTATTCTCAATGGCATATTGAAAGATGTACTAAAAAGGTGCATGCGATAGAAGAAATCAATGTTTTGAGTGGAAAGATGGATGAACTTATGAAATTATTTGTTAATAAGAGTGTTTCTTCTGATCCTAATGATGTGCCCTTGTCTACTTTGATTGAGAATAATAATGAATCTATGGATGTGAATTTTGTTGGTAGGAACAATTTTGGTAACAACGCGTATAGAGGAAATTTCAACCCTAGGCCTTATCAGACTAATCCCTCTAATAATTATGGTAATTCCTACAACAATGCTTATGGAAATTATAATAAGATGCCCTCTGATTTTGAATCTAATATTAAAGAATTTATTTCTTCACAAAAGAATTTTAATGCTATGATTGAAGAAAAATTGCTTAAGATTGATGATTTGGCTAGGAACATTGATAGAATTGCTCTTGATGTTGATTCTTTGAAACTTAGATCTATTCCACCTAAGCATGATATCAATGAGTCTCTTAAAGCCATGAGAATTTCCATTGACGAGTGCAAAGAAATAACTGCTAGGATGCGTGCTAACAAAGATGCCTTTATTAAAGCGTGTTCTTCTAGTTCCTATGAAAATAATGATGAAGATCTAAAAGTTATTGATGTGTCCCCTATTAAATCTTTATTTTGCGATATGAATCTTGATAATGATGGGACTGAATATGATCCACCTTTATCTCGAAGGCGTTCTAAGAATTCGGAATTTGTTGATCTTGATGCTAAATTTGATAAAAGTGGGATTGAAGAAATTAAAACCCTAGATGTTGCTAAACCCACTATATTGGATTTCAAGGAATTTAACTGTGAAAATTGCTCTTTGATTGATTGTATTTCCTTGTTGCAATCCGTGCTAAATTCTCCTCACTCTTATAGTCAAAATAAAGCGTTTACTAAATATATCGTTGATGCCTTGATGCAATCTTATGAAGAAAAGCTTGAATTGGAAGTTTATATCCCTAGAAAACTTTATGATGAGTGGGAACCAACTATTAAAATTAAAATTAAAGGTCATGAGTTTTATGCTTTGTGTGATTTGGGAGCTAGTGTCTCTACTATTCCCAAAACTTTGTGTGATTTGCTAGACTTCCGTGATTTTGATGGTTGCTCTCTAAACTTGCATCTTGCAGATTCCACTATTAAGAAACCTATGGGAAGAATTAATGATGTTCTTATTGTTGCAAATAGGAATTATGTGACTATAGATTTTATCGTTCTTGATATAGATTGCAATCCTTCTTGCCCTATTATTCTCGGTAGACCTTTCCTTAGAACGGTTGGTGCAATTATTGATATGAAGGAAGGGAATATTGGATTCTAATTTCCATTAAAAAAGGGCATGGAACATTTCCCTAGAAAGAAAATAAAATTACCATATGAATCTATCATGAGAGCCACTTATGGATTGCCCACCAAAGATGGCAATACCGAGATCTATTCTTGCTTGTTATGCCTAGCTAGGGGCGTTAAACGATAGCGCTTGTTGGGAGCCAACCCAATTTTATTTTTATTCCTTGCTTTTTGCTCCTGTTTAGTAATAAATAATTTATTTAGCCTATGTTTTGGTTGTGTTTTTTTTGTGTTCAATTAGTGTTTGTGCCAAGTAGAACCGTTGGGAAGACTTGGGGAAAGTCTTGTTGAACTTGCTGTAAAAATAGAAACTTTAGCGCTCACGAGAACTGCTGTCATTTTTATTTCGGAAGTGCTATTTAGTGAATTATTTTTGCAGATGATTAATAGATAAATTCCTCACGTCCAGCAATTTATTTTAGAATTTTTGAGGTTCCATATCTTGCGCTAGCTACAGATTACTACAGACTATTCTGTTTTTGACAGATTCTGTTTTTCGTGTGTTGTTTGCTTATTTTGATGAATCTATGGCTAATAAAATAGTTTATAATCCATAGAGAAGTTGGAATACAGTAGGTATAACACCCATATAAATAAATAATGAGTTCATTACAGTACCTTGAAGTGGTATTTTGTTTTCTTTCGCTAACGGAGCTCACGAGATTTTTTACTTTAAGTTTTGTGTTGTGAAGTTTTCAAGTTTTGGGTAAAGATTTGATGGATTATGGAACAAGGAGTGGCAAGAAACTAAGCTTGGGGATGCCCATGGCACCCCCAAGATAATCTAAGGACACCTAAAAGCCAAAGCTTGGGGATGCCCCGGAAGGCATCCCCTCTTTCGTCTATTTCTATCGGTAACTTTACTTGGAGCTATATTTTTATTCACCACATGATATGTGTTTTGTTTGGAGCGTCTTTTATGATTTGAGTCTTTGCTTGTTAGTCTACCACTATCATCCTTTATGTACACACCTTTTGAGAGAGCCATACATAATTTGGAATTTGATAGAATACTCTACATGCTTCACTTATATCTTTTGAGTTATATAATTTTGCTCTAGTGCCCCACTTATATCGTTTAGAGCACGGTGGTGGATTTGTTTTATAGAAACTATTGATCTCTCATGCTTCACTTAGATTATTTTGAGAGTCTTAATAGCATGGTAATTTTCTTAATAATAATATGCTTGGTATTCAAGATTTGTAAAACTTTCTTTTGAGTACGTTGAATACTAAGAAAAAAAATTGATGCTTGATAATTGTTTTGAGATATGAGGATGGTGATATTAGAGTCATGCTAGTTGAGTAGTTGTGAATTTGAGAAATGCTTGTGTTAAAGTCTGTGATTCCCGTAGCATGCACGTATGGTGAACCGTTATGTGATGAAGTCGGAGCATGATTTATATATTGATTGTCTTCCTTATGAGTGGCGGTCGGTGATGAGCAATGGTCTTTTCCTACCAATCTATCCCCCTAGGAGCATGCGCGTAATACTTTGCTTTGATAACTTCTAGATTTTTGCAATAAGTATATGAGTTCTTTATGACTAATGTTGAGTCCATGGATTATACGCACTTTCCTCCCTTCCACCATTGCTAGCCTCTCTAATACCGCGCACTTTTTGCCAGTATCTTACACCCACCAAATACCTTCCACAAAACAGCCACCATACCAACCTATCATGGCATTTCCATAGCCATTCCGAGATATATTGCCATGCAACTTTCCACCATTACGTTCATTATGACACGCTCCATCATTGTCATATTGCTAGCATGATCATGTAGTTGACATCGTATTTGTGGCAAAGCCACCGTTCATAATTCTTTTAGACATGTCACTCTTGATTCATTGCATATCCCGGTACACCGCCGGAGGCATTCATATAGAGTCATATTTTGTTCTATGTATTGAGTTGTAATTGTTGAGTTGTAAGAAAAATAAAAAGTGTGATGATCATCATTTTTAGAGCATTGTCCCAAGTGAGGAAAGGATGATGGAGACTATGATTCCCCAACAAGTCGGGATGAGACTCCGCACGAAAAAAAAGAGGCCATAAAAAAGAGAAGGCCAAAAAAAAGAGAGAAAAAGAGAGAAGGGACAATGTTACTATCCTTTTACCACACTTGTGCTTCAAAGTAGCACCATGATATCAATGATAGAGAGTCTCTCATTCTGTCACTTTCATATACTAGTGGGAATTTTTCATTATAGAACTTGGCTTGTATATTCCAATGATGGGCTTCCTCAAAATGCCCTAGGTCTTCGTGAGCAAGCGAGTTGGATGCACACCCACTTAGTTTCTTTTGTTGAGCTTTCATATACTTATAGCTCTAGTGCATCCATTGCATGGAAATCCCTACTCACTCACATTGATATCTATTGATGGGTGAGGGAGTCCTGGATTAGGGGGTCTCCGGACAGCCGGATTATATCCTTTGGCCGGACTGTTGGACTATGAAGATACGAGATTGAAGACTTCGTCCCATGTCCGGATGGGACTCTACTTGGCGTGGAAGGCAAGCTAGGCAATACGGATATGCATACCTCCTCCTTTGTAACTGACCTTGTGTAACCCTAGCCTCCTCTAGTGTCTATATAAACCGGAGGGTTTTAGTCCGTAGGACAACATACAATCATACCATAGGCTAGCTTCTAGGGTTTAGCCTCTCTAATCTCATGGTAGATCAACTCTTGTGCTACTCATCTTATCAAGAATAATCAAGCAGGACGTAGGGTTTTACCTCCATCAAGAGGGCCACCAGGGTAAAACATCGTGTCCCCTGCCTCCTGTTACCATCCGCCTTAGACGCACAGTTCGGGACCCCCTACCCGAGATCCGCCGGTTTTGACACCGACATTGGTGCTTTCATTGAGAGTTCCTCTGTGTCATCATCAATAGGCTTGATGGCTCCTTCGATCATCAATAGCGATGCAGTCCAGGGTGAGACTTTTCTCCCCGGATAGATCTTTGCATTCGGCGGCTCCGCACTGCGGGCCAACTCGCTTGGCCATCTGGAGCAGATCGAGAGCTACTCCCCTGGCTATCAGGTCAGATTTGGAAACTTAAACTACACAGCCGACATCCACGGAGACTTGATCTTCGACGGATTCGAGCCCTTGCCGAGTGCGCCGCACGGTCACGATGAGCATGATTTAGCTCTACCATCAGATAGTGTTCGGGAGATGGCACCGGCGACCGCTCCGACCCTCAATTCGGAGCCAATTGCACCATCCAGGGATGGGTGGATAGACCCCGCCACGGAGGCCGCATTTTCATCGGCGATCGAGCCGAATATCGACCTTACCCTTCACGAGAGTCGTGACATCAAACTGTCGGATTCTTCCCCGGCCACGGACTCCAAACTGCCTGCGCCCGAGCCTATCGGATCCGACTGGGCGCCGATCATGGAGTTCACCTCCGCGGATATCTTTCAGCACTCGCCCTTCGGCGACATACTGAGCTCATTAAGGTCTCTCTCCCTGTCAGGAAAGTCCTGGCCGAACTATGTTCGGCAGGATTGGGATGCGGATGACGAAGAAATTCGCCGCCCACCCACCACCCACTTAGTAGCCACTGTCGACGATTTGACCGACATGCTCAACTTCGACTCCGAAGACATCGATGGTATGGATGATGATGCAGGAGACGAACAGGAACCACTGCCCACAGGGCACTGGATGCCCACTTCATCATATGACGTATACATGGTGGACACACCCAAAGAAAACGACGACGAGGAACGGAAGGACGCAGCGAAGGGTTGTTCCCTCAAGAAGCAGTCAAAGCGGCGGCGTAAGAGCCGCTCCAAATCCCGCCTCGGCAGAAACAGCGATCATATAGACCCAGCGTTAGAGCAGGGTGAACCAACGCCCGACCGCGGCAACACGGAGAATCAAACCAAACAACCCAACTCCGTCGAAGATAACAGTCCGGACGACATCACACCGGACAAGCACCCGGAGCAACAGAATGCCCATCAAAGGCTTGTTGCCACCGCGAGGAGTCTGAAAAGGCAGAAGCAAAGGCTCAGGGCTGCACAAGACACACTCAAAATCAGATGGAGTGAAGTACTCAACACTGCAGCGAAGTACGGCGGTAATCGCCACACCAAGAGCTACCCGAACCAAAAGTTGCTACCTGAATTCGATGAGGAGGCCTTAGACCCCCCGCAATTAAAAAACAAAACGGCCATCCGGTCGGATAGATGACCTCGTGGCCAACATAGAGCGGCAAACGACGCCGCACACAAGCCAGTACGCGATCCACGCGAGGGCTCGCATCAAAAGGACGACGCAACCAGATCCATATACGGGCCATGCAAGCGCGCTCCAGCATGCAATGCAACACAACAAACATCCGAACACCACGGTACACCCAAATACAGCAGTGGCGCACACCCCCTATGTTTCACCGATAAGGTGCTGGACCATGAATTTCCAGAGGGATTCAAACCCATAAACATGGAGGCGTACGATAGAACGACAGACCCTGGGGTCTGGATTGAGGACTACATCCTCCATATCCATATGTCTCGAGGAGACCATCTCCACGCCATCAAGTACTTACCCCTCAAGCTCAAAGGGCGAGCTCGGCACTGGCTTAAAAGCCTCCCTGAAAACTCCATTGGAAGCTGGGAAGAGCTCGAAGACGCCTTTTGGGCAAATTTTCAAGGGACCTATGTCCGACCACCGGATGCAGACGATTTAAGTCATATAACTCAACAGCCCGAAAGCTTTGGAACAGGTTCCTCACTAAAAAGAACCAAATAGTCGACTGTCCGGATGCCAAGCCTTAGCAGCTTTCAAGCACAGCGTTCAAGACGAATGGCTTGCCAGACACCTAGGCCAATAAAAGCCGAGAACAATGGCAGCATTAACAAGCCTCATGACCCGCTTTTGCGCGGGCGAGGACAGCTGGTTAGCCCGATGTAGCACCAGCGACGCAAGTACATCCAAAGTCAGGGACGGAAACGGGAAATCACGACGCAGCAAAAACAAGCACCGGAATAAAGAAGACAGTCCGAAGAGCATGGCGGTAAACATCGGATTTAGAAGCTCTCGGCCAGGTCAGGAAAAGCTGCCCTCCAAAGGCAACAGAGACGAACTGTCCAGCCTAAACAAGATTCTGGACCAAATATGTCGGATCCATAGCACCCCCGATAAACCTGCAAATCATACCCATAGAGAATGTTGGGTCTTCAAGCAGTCCCGCAAGCTCAACGACGAACATAAGGGGCAGGATACACCAAGCGAAGACGAGGACGAGCCTCGCAAGCAAAGCACTGGGAAACAGAAGAAATTCCCACCAGAAGTCAAAACAGTAAACGTGTTACACGTGACAAAGGGGAGAAACAAAGCGGCACTCCTAGAGAAACATGCCCCAGGGCCTATCACCGCGGAGTTCTGCCACTGGTCGTCCCAACCGATCACCTTCGACCATCGGTATTACTCGGCAAGTATCCGGCGTGCAGGATGGGCTGCCTTGGTATTAGACCCAATAATTGACGGATACCACTTCACACGAGTCCTGATGGACGGCGGCAGTAGTCTAAACCTGATATATCAGGACACAATCCGCAAAATGGGGATAGACCCAACAAAAATTAGCCATAGCAATACTACCTTTAAAGGAGTAATGCCAGGCCCAGAGGCCCATTGCACGGGCTCCCTGCTACTAGAGGTTATGTTCGACTTTCCCCATAACTTCCGCAGCGAAAATTTAACATTCCACATCGCTCTATTCCAAAGTGGCTATCAAGCACTACTCGGACGCGAAGCTTTCGCACGCTTTAACGCAATACCGCATTACGCTTCCCTCATGCTTGAGATACCCGGTCCACGCGGTATCATTATAGTAAATGGAAATATTGAGCGCTCCTTGCGCGCGGAAGACCGCGCGGCTGCCTTGGCAGCCGCACACTAAACGGCCTCATCAACTAAAGCATCTGACAGGTCGTTAAGACCACGGACACGGTTAGATGAGCCCGGCGCAGCTATATGTAATTGATACAGGTTTGATGGCTATACCCCTATTACAATACAAGGGGCTCAACGCGCACAAACAAGTGGCAATTAGGCTCAACTTTCCTCATCTTGAACTGTACATGGTTTCTTTAGTATAACCTACCTTTTTGCATGACAACTTTTCAACTAAGTTCCTCTCTTTTACAGATGACCATCGTGCTACACCCGTCTAGGATACGGCACAACGGAGACACAGGCGCAGACATGCAGCAGGGACCCGTTCCAAGGATTCTTTTTAGATTAAGACCCTGCATAAACCTTTTTTACTGTCTCTTGTTGATACACATCCCCCGGATTCTCAGTACAATTGAGAAGGATGCTGACGTATTGGCATGTGGCCACGTCAGAATATTGTACGTACCTGGACACCAGGGGCTTATTACAAAGGGCACTGCTTAAGCCCGGTTTCCACCATAAAGACCGAATACCTTAGGGAGTGTTCGGCGTCGCGAGTTTGGCCTTATATGCATCAGCTCTGAATCATGTCTTTGGTCAAATGTTGGGTTTGCCCGGCTCCTGTGTTTTGCTGCCTTACATTCCGCTATATTGGCTAAGGCGGCACCAGGAGAACTACTGCGATTGTGCCCTGGTTCATCCGGACGAGCACCTCAGTAGAGAAAGCCAAAAACTGACTGTCATGATATAGCGTGAGACCGGGCAACCACTCGATGACCTAGCGTAACCTTCGGGATTCCTCCACCTTAACGAAGGGCCGTTTCCCGGCCAGGCATGTACGCACCTCGAATTCAGATGAGTGCGGAGCCACCAGAGGCTATATAGTAGCCCCACTGTCAAACTCCTCTGGCTAAGTGAAAGTGTTAAAGCATTATAGTCCGATTGCCTAGTTCGCTGCGCTATCACCTCCTTAATGGACCAAGACGTTGGATCAAGTGTGAACATGCGTCTTCTGCGAACACCCCCACATTTTATGCCTGGGGGCTGAAGCCGACGACTGCCATATTTCAGGTTATATACATATATACCTAAACGGCCGCACAGGAGGCATCGTAGTACTTTTGGGCAAAAGTATAAATATAGCCTTGATAAACTCAATTAAACATTGTTTTTACAATGGGAATACATGTCACTCAAACATAATATTCTTTGAGCACTGAGTCTCTATCGAACGAGCGCCTTCAAGAACTTCTTCAAAGTAGTGCTCGGCAGCCACTCGGCCTATGGCCGAACCCTGTGCTGCAACAGTGGTGGCATCCATCTCTGCCCAGTATGTTTTGACACGGGCAAGGGCCATCCGCCAGCCTTCTATGCACGCCGACCTCTTTACAGCATCGATGCGTGGCACAGCGCCAAGCAATTGTTGCACTAAACTAAAGTAGCTATTCGGCCTTGGACCTCCTGGCCACAAATGATCCACAATGGACCTCATGGCCGGTCCAGATAATCCATGGAGCTCGGCCCAACCGGTCAATCGCTCATTCAGCAACAGCGGACGGACTGGAGCATGAAACTGTGACCAGAACAGCTTCTCCACTTCAGGACCTTTCTGATCCTTGAAGTACTCGGTCGCATCCGCAGCACTTGCAGCAAAATCTATGTACTCATCAGCAGAACTCCATAGCCGGTCCAGAGAAGCATATTTCGGATCTCCGAACTTAGTCCGCAACAAGAAGGGCTTCCCAGAAATGATATCCGCAGCTTGATTCAGCTCCTCCTTCGTCGCCCTAATTTTGGAGCGGGCTTCCTTGGCAGGCACCCGGGCCTTCTCTAGGTCCACCTTCACCCGGTTTTCTTCTTCAAGAAGCCGGTAACGGTCAGCAGCATCTTTTAACTCCACGGCCATCTTGGCAATTTTTTCTTTGCTCCCGCAATGTGCGGCCTGTTCGGCCCTTAACTCTTCGGCCGCCTTTAAAGCGGCAGCATTACTATTCCTTGCTTGCTCCTTGGCTCGGGAATGCTCCGCCCGAAGGGTCTCCACGGTGGCAGCTCCATCTGCAGTCACAACATATTAAAGATACTGGCATCATGCTGCTCTTACTATGTGACATCCACCAGAAAAATCACCTACCCTGTGCCTCGTCAAGCCGCTTGTTAACAAGCACGATGTCGGCATCTGCCGCATCCAGTTGCCGCTTTAGTTCGGCAAACCCGTCAGTCCGGCTAGCCACCGGAGCTTCAACCACCTGCGCATACAGGCGGTCTGGTTATTACCTGGGACTATGATCCCCTGTTTGCCGCCGTTTTCGACGACAACCAGAGTCTCAGGGGCTACTATCTACACAGGGCACACCTAAACATGTGCGGTACTGTCAAAAATGTACATCATTTCACATACATCAAAACCTGTCAGTAGACTCATAAAGGCTTCATGCAACCCGCTTTCGGCGGACGAAATCCTTTCAATCACCGTACCCATCAACGTACAGTGCTCTTCTGAGATAGTCGCTCGCTCTAGCAGATCCCTCAGTACGTCCGACCGCATACCAGACGGTGCCGGACTCTTTTGATTGCTCTCTTCAAGAGCCGGATACTGGGGACTTCGGGTGGCCATATGATTACCTTCTGGCCTTGCCGGATCAGGAGAAACCCTCTGCGACGACACCTCGGGGTCGCCCGCCTCGTGAGGCGGTGTAGCAGGGGGAGGCGTTTCGCTCTCCATCATCTCTGGAAGAAGATCCCCTGAAGACGAGCTCTGCTGAGAAGGGCTAAGATCCGAACTGCAAGATAAATGCTTCGGCTATTTTCCTCAGAAGTAAAGTAAGATATCTTCACTATTAAGTATTTTTTGATTACTTACAGCTCAGTAGAGGGCTGACCCCTGCGAGGATATTGTGCGGCAAGAATACCCTCCGAGGCAGGACCCTCTGGCGTAGATTTCTTCTCCCGTTTGGAAACCTTGGTTTCTGGATCTTCAGAGGTAGTCCTCTTCCTTCCCCGGGGAGAGAGAATGTCAGATTATTCCCCTTGGTTATCCTCCCTCGCGGAGGCGCTCATTCCCTCGATTGGAATAGGTAGCGATGGAGGCCCGCTTTCACCCTCTTTATTCCCCCCTTCATCTTCCTTTGAGGGCACCAGACAAGGTGCTGGCTCGAGCATCTTTTCTAGCACCAGATTATCCAAGCCTTCAGGAAGGGGGGCCGAACACCGGATCATCCTCGCCTTTGTTATCCAGTCCTGGTCAAAGAGCGATTCTTCAGAATGATGTCATGATAAATAAAAGAATAGTGTGTTCGGCCATGGGATTACTTACTTGGGCAGCGGGGCGGTTGCAGCTCAGGCCCACGTCCTCGGTAGTGCCCGGACACTCTATTTGGGGTCCGAAGAACGATTTGCACATCTCCTTGTGCGTCATGCCGAGGAAATTCTGAATAGTGCGCGGTCCTTTCGGGCTGAATTCCCACATGCGGAGGGGCCGGCGTTTGCAAGGCTGGACTCGATGAACCAGCATAACTTGCATTACCATAACCAGACTGAAATCTCCCTCGAAGAGATCTCGGATACGGCTCTGCAGTATTGGCACGTCCTTGGCTGGACCCCAGCTCAGCCCCCTGCTGATCCATGACATCAGTTGTGGTGGAGGGCCCGAGCGAAAGGTGGGTGCAACTACCCACTTGGCACTTCGGGGAGCTGTGACGTAAAACCACTCCTGTTGCCACAATCCGGACACCTCTGGAAAGGAACTCTTTGGCCACGGAGCGTCAGCAATTTTTCTTATTAGAGCACCTCCGCACGCTGCGTACTGCCCCTCGACCATCTTCGGCTTCACATCGAAGGTCTTGAGACACAGGCTGTAGTGAGGGGTAATGCGGAGGAAGGCCTCACAAACGACAATAAATGACGAGATGTGAAGAAGGGAATCCGGGGCCAGATCGTGAAAATCCAGCCCGTAATAGAACATAAGAACCCTAACAAAGGGATCCAGAGCGAGGCCTAGCCCTCGGAGGAAGTGAGAGATGAACACAACGCTCTCGTTGGGTTCGGGAGTAGGGACGACCTGCCCTCGGGCGGGCAGCCTATGCAAAATTTCGGCGGTCAGATATCTGGCCTCCCTCAACTGCTTGATGCCTTCCTCCGTGACGGAGGAAGGCATCCACCGGCCTTGAAGGCTGGATCCAGACATGATTGAAGATCCGAAGCACCTGACATAGGCTTTGGGTGTTAGAACTCGAGGCGGGGGAAGGATTCTATTGAGCACGGGAGGAAAAAAAGCCTTGTCCCTTCATAAAGGGGATGAATATCAGGCGTCCTCCTCGTGGTTGTTCGAGACTTACCTAAGATCTAGGTGTCATACCAACATGCACGGTTGGGTTACCCGCGTTTGTATTGATGAGAATCCCGTGATAAGGGGAACACGATCTCTGCTTTGACAAGACGTGTCAAGAAACCGCCTCGCGTTATGTGCGGGACTAGTTTAAGAAAAACGGTTCAAATAGTTACCGGGCCATGGCGTGATGTCGTGCTGCCAAAACGTGTCAGCAGATTAGATTTGTGGAAATATTATTCTCTCTACGGTAGTATGTGGAACTTATTTTGCAGGGTCGGACACTATCCTTGTATTCAAACTCTTCCGTGGTGTATTCGGAGGAGGAACCCGCCTTGCAATGCCGGAGACAACACTGCGCGCCGGACTCATCGTCATTGAAGCCTGGTTCAGGGGCTACTGAGGGAGTCCTGGATTAGGGGGTCTCCGGACAGCCGGATTATATCCTTTGGCCGGACTGTTGGACTATGAAGATACGAGATTGAATACTTTGTCATGTGTCTGGATGGGACTCTACTTGGCGTGCAAGGCAAGCTAGGCAATACGGATATGCATACCTCCTCCTTTGTAACCGACCTTGTGTAACCCTAGCCTCCTCCGGTGTCTATATAAATCGGAGGGTTTTAGTCCGTAGGACAACATACAATCATACCATGGGCTAGCTTCTAAGGTTTAGCCTCTCTGATCTCGTGGTAGATCAACTCTTGTACTACTCATATTATCAAGAATAATCAAGCAGGACGTAGGGTTTTACCTCCATCAAGAGGGCCCGAACCTGGGTAAAACATCGTGTCCCCTGCCTCCTGTTACCATCCGCCTTAGACGCACAGTTCGGGACCCCCTACCCGAGATCCGCCGGTTTTGACACCGATAATGGGCATATCCATAGCCCGTTGATACGCCTAGTTGATGTGAGACTACCTTCTCCCTTTTTGTCTTCTCCACAACCACCATTCTATTCCACATATAGTGCTATATCCATGGCTCACGCTCATGTATTGCGTGAAGATCGAAAAAGTGTTGAAAATGTCAAAAGTATGAAACAATTGCTTGGCTTGTCATCGGGGTTGTGCATGATTTAAATACTTGGTGTGGTGAAGATAGAGCATAGCCAGACTATATGATTTTGTAGGGATAGCTTTCTTTGGCCATGTTATTTTGATAAGACATAATTACTTTGTTAGTATGCTTGAAGTATTATTATTTTTATGTCAACATGAACTTTGGTCTTGAATCTTTTGAATCAGAATATTCATACAACAATTTAGAAGATTTACATTGAAATTATGCCAAGTAGCACTCCGCATCAAAAATTCTGTTTTTATCATTTACCTACTCGAGGACGAGCAAGAATTAAGCTTGGGGGTGCTTGATACGTCTCCAACGTATCTATAATTTTTGATTGCTCCATGCTATATTATCTACTGTTTTGGACATTATTGGGCTTTATTATCCACTTTTATATTATTTTTGGGACTAACCTATTAACCGGAGGCCCAACCTAGAATTGTTGTTTTTTGCCTGTTCTAGGGTTTCGAAGAAAAGGAATATCAAAGGGAGTCCAAACGGAATGAAACCTTCGGAAATGTGGTTTTCTCATCAGATAAGATCCAGGAGACTTGGACCCTCCGTCAAGAAAGCCACGAGGTGGTCATGAGGATGGAGGGCACCCCCTAGGGCGCGCCCCCTGCCTCGTGGGCCCCTCGAAGCTCCATCGACGTACTTCTTCCTCCTATATATATCCACGCAGCCCCAAACGATCAGATACGGAGCCAAAAACCTAATTCCACCGCTGCAACTTTCTGTATCCACGAGATCCCATCTTGGGGCATGTTCCGGAGCTCCGCCGGAGGGGGCATCGATCATGGAGGGCTTCTACATCATCATCCAAGCCTCTCTGATGAAGTGTGAGTAGTTTAGTTCAGACCTACGGGTCCATAGCTAGTAGCTAGATGGCTTCTTCTCTCTTTTTGGATATCAATACAATGTTCTCCCCCTCTCTCATGGAGATCTATTCGATGTAATCTTCTTTTTGCGGTGTGTTTGTTGAGACCGATGAATTGTGGGTTTATGATCAAGTCTATCTATGAATAATATTTGAATCTTCTCTGAATTCTTTTATGTATGATTGGTTATCTTTGCAAGTCTCTTCGAATTATCAGTTTGGTTTGGCCTACTAGATTGGTTGTTCTTGCCATGGGAGAAGTGCTTATCTTTGGGTTCGATCTTGCGGTGTCCTTTCCCAGTGACAGAAGGGGTAGCAAGGCACGTATTGTATCATTGCCATCGAGGATAACAAGATGGGGTTTTTATCATATTGCATGAAACTATCCCTCTACATCATGTCATCTTGCTTAAGGCGTTACTCTGTTTTTAACTTAATACTCTAGATGCATGCTGGATAGCGGACGATGAGTGGAGTAATAGTAGTAGATGCAGAATCGTTTCGGTCTACTTGTCTCGGACGTGATGCCTATATACATGATCATACCTAGATATTCTCATAACTATGCTCAATTATGTCAATTGCTCAACAGTAATTTGTTCACCCACCGTAGAATACTTATGCTCTTGAGAGAAGCCACCAGTGAAACCTATGGCCCCCGGGTCTCTTTCTCATCATATAAATCTCCATCACTTTATTATTGCTTTGCTTTTAGTTTGCTTTTACTTTATACTTTGCATCTCTATACCAAAAATACCAAAAATATTATTTATCATCTCTATCAGATCTCACTTTCGTAAGTGACAATGAAGGGATTGACAACCCCTAAGCGCGTTGGTTGCGTTGAGCTATTATTTTTGTGTAGGTACGAGGGACTCGTGCGTAGCCTCCTAATGGATTGATACCTTGGTTCTCAAAAACTGAGGGAAATACTTATGCTATTTTGCTGCATCATCCTCTCCTCTTCGGGGAAATCCAACGCAGTGCTCAGGAGGTAGCAGTGTCTATATAAACCGGAGGACTTAGTCCGGAGGAGGCTCATTATCATAACCATACAAGCTAGGCCTCCAGGGTTTAGCCATAACAATCTCGTGGTAGATCAACTCTTGTAATACTCATATTCATCTAGATCAATCAAGCAGGACATAGGGTATTACCTCCATAGAGAGGGCCCGAACCTGGGTAAAACATTGTGTCCCCTGTCTCCTGTTACCATCGACCTTAGATGCACAGTTCGGGACCCCCTACCCGAGATCCGCCGGTTTTGACACCGACATTGGTGCTTTCATTGAGAGTTCCACTATGCTGTCATCAATTGGTTCGATGGATCCTTCAACCATCTACAACGATGCTGCCCAAGGGGGAGTCTTCCTCCCCGGACAGATCTTCGTGTTCGGTGGCTTCGCTCTGCGGACCAACTCGCTTGGCCACCTGGAGCAGATCGAAAGCTACGCCCCTGGCCATCAGGTCAGATTTGGGAGCTTGAACTATGTTGCGGACATCCGTGGGGACTTGATCTTCACCGGATTCGAGATCGGTCTACCACTCCTGGCCACCCCGAGGGACATGACCTAAATCTGTCATCGGACTACATCCAGGAGACAACTCCCATAACCGCTCTGGCCTTAGATCCGGAGCAGACTGCGCCATCCAAGGACGGGAAGCTCAACCCCGCCATGGAGGCCACAGATTCCCCGGCATTGGAGCCGCACATAGACTTGATCTCACATGATACATGTGCCACCGGAACTCTAGACTCGTCTCCGACCATAAGTTCCAAACCATGTGAGCCCGCGGACGCTGAACTTGATCATTTATCGATCTTCGAATTCGGTGCCGCAGACATCTTCCAGCACTCGACTTTGGGCGGCATGCTAAACTCATTGAAAAACCTGTCCTTGGCGGGGGACTCATAGTTGAACTATGTTCGGTTCGAACTAGGGGCTGATAATGGAGAATCTTGCTTCCCACCCGCCACCCACTCCATAGCCAATGTCAAGGACTTAACCTGCATGCTCAATTATGGCTCCGAAGACTTCGACGTATAGATGACGATGCCGAAGAAGAGCAGGGCCAAAACCCGCCACTCACCGGACAAGGGACGTTTACTTCTTCATACGACGTATACACGGTGGATGCACCTAAAGAAACTAACGACGATGACAAAGAAGATCCAGTTCAGGATGAACCTCCTGAGACATAGCCCAGACGCCGGCGCCAGCAGCGCCGCTCTAAGTCATGTCATGCAAAAGGCAGTAATACCGGCACCGGAGAAAACAACACCCCGGACGATGCCGAAGACAATGAAGCCCCTGTTGGGGCAACATCCGAACAGGATGAACTGGAAGACGAGCACGATAGCCCGCATGAACAGGCCATACACGAAGGCTCGGAGGACAGTAATTATCTTCCTCTCTCTGAGGATGAGAGCCTCGGCGACGAGGATTTCATCGTGCCTGAGGAACCTCTCGAGCAGGAGTGCTTTAAACGCCGGCTATTAGCCACTGCAAGGAGCCTGAAAAAGAAACAACAGCAGCTTCAAGCTGACCAAGACCTGCTCAACGATAGATGGACAGATATCCTAGTGGCCGAAGAATACGGCCCCAGGTGCACAACCAAGGGTTACCCGCAGCACAGATTGCTACCTCAGTTCGATAAGGAAGCGCCGGAGCCTGTACCACGTGGTCGGGACAATGCGGCTAACCGACCACCATGCAGTCAGGATAAAGCGGCAGCTCAAGCCGAACAGCAGGCCGCCTCACCCCAAAGAAAAAATAGAGATAAAACAGCTCGGGGTCATACATACGACCCTCGGCAGAACCTGGACAGTAGAGCATGACATACCAGATTGATCTACGGATCGTGAGGACGTGCCTCGACACGCAGCGTCGGCTACCTATTCGGACGGGACAAGTCTAGTCACGCTCGGGCCGAAAACCGTAGATAGAATCCATCTAAGCTACGTCGCGACGTGTCCCAATATAGAGGCGCTGCACACCCACTCTGCTTCACTGACGAAGTAATGGAGCATGAATTCCCAGCAGGGTTTAAACCCATGAATATATAATCATATGATGGAACAACTGATCCCACAGTATGGATTGAGGATTTTCTTCTCCATATTCATATGGCTCGAGGAGACGACCTTCATGCCATCAAATACCTCCCACTAAAACTCAAAGGACCAGCAAGGTACTGGTTAAACAATCTGCCTGAAAGCTCTATCGGCAGCTAGGAAGATCTGGAAGACGCCTTCCGCGACAACTTCCAAGGTACATAGATCCAGCCACCAGACGCCGATGACTTAAGTCACATCGTCTAGCTGCCCAGAGAGTCGGCCAGGATGCTCTGGACGAGGTTCTTAGTTAAAAAGAACCAAATCGTAGACTGTCCGGACGCGGAAGCCCTAGCGGCCTTTAAACACAGTTTCCGGGACGAGTGGCTCGCTCGCCACCTCGGTCAGGAAAAACCGAAATCCATGTCAGCCCTTACCACTCTGATGACCCGCTTTTGCGCGGGTGAAGACAGCTGGCTCGCTCGTAGACGCAACAGCGCGAGCGACCCGGGCACTTCTGAACTTCGAGACGGCAACGGGAAACCACCACACAATAAGCACAAACGTGGCAATAGTAATGAGGGAGCACATGACACAGCGGTCAACGCCAGATTCAGCGGCCCCAAACCCATTTAACGGAAGAAGCCATTAAAGGCAAACAGAGACGGACTATCCAACTTGGATAAGTTATTGGATAGGCCCTGCCAGATTCATGGCCACACCAATAAACCAGCTAACCACACCAACAGAAGTTGTTGGGTCTTCAAATAGGCTGGCAAGTTAAATGCCGAATACAAGGGGAAGAAGCCGCCGGCGACGGCGACGGCGACAAAACTCGCCTACCAAACACCAGGGATTAGAAGTAGTTTCCCCTCAAACTAAAGAAAGTGAACATGGTACACATGGCACAGTCCCCTATAGGGGAACGCATGGAGCACTCTCTCTGTGCAGAGGATCACACGACGGCTATATCAGCCGAACTATACATCGGGGGCGTTACACCGCATACCTCGTCGGCCATTAAGCCACCGGTCTCCATTCAACATGACCGTTCAATTCCCATACATGACTAGTAGTTCGGCTTCCGCAGTCCGCCGCATATACCTGGAAAATCTGTACTGTGCATACATAACTATGCACTTAAAATACCCTGGGCACCGGCGGAAGCACAATACGGACAGACCTGAAAGTACTCTCATAACCTTTTTTCTAACTATTTTTTCTTCTTCCTTTTTCTTGTTTCCCTCCACAGGTGGCTCAACGGATGGCCTCGGACTCTATCGGAGTTCGGGTTCGTACACTCACCCTAGGGCTATTTCCGTCAAGGAGTCCCTTCACCGAGGACAGGCGACGCAGACGTGCGACAGGAGGTCCAAAATAACTTTTTCTAGACCACACTCTCTATTTCGAGCCTGTAAAGTGCCTTTCTCCTCCGCCTTCGACCCCTGGCATATCAAATAGCCGGGGTTGCGGCTTAGTTATTTATATACACGATTGGCACATCACTCAGATCCCAGTAAAAATAATCCATTCTTTTCTAAAAGGACTGAGTTTTGCCCCTACGGTTGTCTCAAACGTACACCTTGGCATAACTTGCCAGGGGCTCGGTATGGGAGCAAACGAGTTTCCGACAAAGTCCGAACAACTCTATAGCATACTTCGGCGTCGCGAGTTTGGCCTTATATGCATCAGCTCTGAATCATGTCTTGGGTCAATAGTTGGGTTGCTCGGCTCCTGTGCTTGCTATCCTACGTTCCGCTCTATCGTCTAGGGTAGTAAAGGGAGAACTACTGCGATTGTGCTTCCGGTTCACCTAGTTAAGCACCTCAGTAGAGAAAGCCGAAAATTGACTGTCATGATGCGGCGAGAGCTGGTCAACCACTCGATGACTTATCGGAATCTTTCGCGATTCCCTCCGTGTCATACAAAGGACCTCTTTGTGGTCAAATATGTAAACACATCGTATGAATAAGCCGCATACATACCAAGGGCTATGTCATAGACCCACCATAAAACTCCTATGGCTAAGTCAAAGTGTTAATGCCCTATAGTCTGGTTGCCTGGTTCACCACATTGACACCTCCTTCACGGACCAAGATGTTGGGTCAAGAGTGATCAGATGCTTTTTCGAACACCCCCGTACTTCCTATGAGGGGGCTGAAGCCGACGGCTGGAAAACTTTCAGTTCATATACAAACGGCCGCATAGGAGGAACAAAAGCCTTTAGGCAAAATCAAAATATAGATTGATTATAACAATCGTCTTTTACAATTCATAAAGAGTTCACTCGAATATTATGCCTTTCGAACATTGACCCTCTATCAAGCGACAAGCCTCTAAGACGTCCTCAAAGTAATGCTCTGGTGCGTGATGGTCCTTGCCCTTGGGTGGACCCTATGCTGCAACATCGACGGCCTTCATCTTCCCCCGGTATGTCTTGACTCAGGCAAAGGCCATCCATGCACCTTCAACGCACGCCGAACACTTCACGGCGTCGATAGGTGGCACCGCATCAGCAAGCCACCGCACCAAGCCGAAATAGCTATTCAGAATCGGCTCAGTTGGCCACAGCTAAAGTATGACGTTCTTCATGGCAGCGCCGGACATCCTGTGAAGCTCGGCCCATTGGGACATCTGTTCATTCAGCAATAGAGGGCGTTTTGATACACCGAATTGTGACCAGAAAAGCTTCTCCGTTGCATATCACTATTGCGCTTGGTAAAACTACGCCACATCGGATGGACTCTTCGGCAGGTCCAATCACGTCCGGAGAACTCCACACTTGGTTAAGCTGAGCATAATTCGGATCACCGAACTTAGTCTGTAATAAAAAGGGCTTACCGGCCGCAATCTCCCCAGCTTGCCGGATCTCCTCATGGGCCACTCTAGATTCGTAACACGCTTCTTTCGCCTCTCGCAAGGCCTTGTCAAGATCAGCCGCTTTGGCTTTATTCTCCTTCTCCAGGAATTCACAGCGGCTAGTAGCATTTTTCAATTCGAGCGCTGATAACCCATAAGTATAGGGGATCGCAACAGTTTTCGAGGGTAGAGTATTCAACCCAAATTTATTGATTCGACACAAGGGGAGCCAAAGAATATTCTCAAGTATTAGCAGCTGAGTTGTCAATTCAACCACACCTGGAAACTTAATATCTGCAGCAAAGTATTTAGTAGCAAAGTAATATGATAGTAGTGGTAACGGTAGCGAAAGGTAACAGTAGCAAAAGTAGTGTTTTTGGTATTTTGTAGTGATGATAGCAATAGCAACGGAAAAGTAAATAAGAGAAGAACAATATATGGCAAGCTCGTAGGCAATGGATCGGTGATAGAGAAATATGCCGGATGTACTTCATCATGTAACAGTCATAACCTAGGGTGACACAGAACTAGCTCCAATTCATCAATGTAATGTAGGCATGTATTCCGAATATAGTCATACATGCTTATGGAAAAGAACTTGTATGACATCTTTTATCCTACCCTCCCGTGGCAGCGGGGTCCTATTGGAAACTAAGGGATATTAAGGCCTCCTTTTAATAGAGTACGGGAACAAAGCATTAGCGCATAGTAATACATGAACTCCTCAAACTATGGTCATCACCGGTAAGTATCCCGATTATTGACACTTCGGGGTTAACGGATCATAACACATAATAGGTGACTATAGACTTGCAAGATAGGATCAAGAACTCTCATATATTGATGAAAACATAATAGGTTCAGATCTGAAATCATGGCACTCGGGCCCTAGTGACAAGCATTAAGCATAGCAAAGTCATAGCAACATCAATCTCAGAACATAGTGGATACTAGGGATCAAACCCTAACAAAACTAACTCGATTACATGATAGATCTCATCCAACCCATCACCGTCTAGCAAGCCTACGATGGAATTACTCACGCACGGCGGTGAGCATCATGAAATTGGTGATGGAGGATGGTTGATGATGACGATGGCGACAGATTCCCCTCTCCGGAGCCCCAAACGGACTCCAGACCAGCCCTCCCGAGAGGTTTTAGGGCTTGGCGGCGGCTCCGTATCGTAAAACGCGATGAATCCTTCTCTCTAATTTTTTTCTCCCCGAAAGCAAATATATAGAGTTGGATTTGAGGTTGGTGGAGCTCTAGGGGGGCCATGAGGTAGGGGGCGCGCCCTAGGGGGCAGGCGCGCCCCCCACCCTCGTGGACAGGTGGTGGGCCCCCTGGTCTTCATCTTTTGCAACGATTTTTTATTATTTCCGAATAGATGTTCTGTGAAGTTTCAGGTCATTCCAAGAACTTTTGTGTCTGCACATAAATAACACCATAGCAATTCTACTGAAAACAGCGTCTGTCCGGGTAAGTTCCATTCAAATCATGCAAGTTAGAGTCCAAAACAAGGGAAAAAGTGTTTGGAAATGTAGATACGACAGAGACGTATCAACTCCCCCAAGCTTAAACCTTTGCTTGTCCTCAAGCAATTCAGTTGATAAACTGAAAGTCATAAAGAAAAACTTTTACAAACTCTGTTTGCTCTTGTTGTAAATATGTAAAGCCAACATTCAAGTTTTCAGCAAAGATTATGAACTAACAATATTCACAATAACGCATATGTCTCATGTTTACTCATATCAATGTACTAATCAACTAGCGAGCAATAATAATAAATCTCGGATGATAACACTTTCTCAAAACAATCATAATATGATATAACAAGATGGTATCTCGCTAGCCCTTTCTGAGACCGCAAAACATAAATGCAGAGCACCTTTAAAGATCAAGGACTGACTAGACATTGTAATTCGTGGTAAAAGAGATCCAGTCAAGTCATACTCAATGTAAACTAACAATAATGAATGCAAATGACAGCGGTGCTCTCCAACTGGTGATTTTTAATAAGAAGATGATGCCTCAACATGAAAGTAAATAGATAGGCCCTTCGCAGAGGGAAGCAGGGATTTGTAGAGGTGCCAGAGCTCTGTTTTGAAATAGAGATGAATAATATTTTGAGCGATATACTTTCATTGTCAACATAACAACCAAGAGATAGCAATATCTTCCATGCTACACACATTATAGGCGGTTCCCAAATAGAATGGTAAAGTTTATACTCCTCCTCCACCAACAAGCATCAATCCATGGCTTGCTCGAAACAACGAGTGCCTCCAACTAAGAAGATTCCCAAGGGGAGTTTTGTTTGCAATTATTTTGTTTTGATTTGCATAAAGCATGGGACTGGGCGTCCTAGTGAGCAGCCACTTTCTCGTGAGTGAGGAGCGGAGTCCACTCCTCTTGAGAATAACCCGCCTAACATGGAAGATACGGACAACCCTAGTTGATATATGAGCTATTCGAGCATACAAAACAGGATATTTATTTGAAGGTTTAGAGTTTGGCACATACAAATTTACTTGGAACGGCAGGTAGATACCTATATAGGTAGGTATGGTGGACTCATATGGAATAACTTTGGGGTTTATGGAGTTGGATGCACAAGCAGTATTCCCGCTTAGTGCAGGTGAAGGCTAGCAAAAGACTGGGAAGCGACCAGCTAGAGAGCGACAACAGTCATGAACATGCATTAAAATTAATCAACACCGAATGCAAGCATGAGTAGGATATAATCCACCATGAACATAAATATCGTGAAGGATATGTTGATTTTGTTTCAACTACATGCGTGAACATGTGCCAAGTCAAGTCACTTAAATCATTCAGAGGAGGATACCACCCTATCATACCACATCACAACCATTTTAATAGCATGTTGGCATGCAAGGTAAACCATTATAAGCTCCTAGCTAATCAAGCATGGCACAAGAAACTATGATCTCTAGTTGTCATTGCAAACATGTTTATTCATAATAGGCTGAATCGGGAATGATGAACTAATCATATTTACAAAAACAAAAGAGGTCGATTTCATACCAGCTTTTCTCACCTCAGTCAGTCCATCATATATCGTCATAATTGCCTTTCACTTGCACGACCGAACGATGTGGATAATAATAATAGTGCACGTGCATTGGACTAAGCTGGAATCTGCAAGCATTCAATAAACAGGAGAAGACAAGGAAATATGGGCTCTTTCGTCAGATCAACAATTATGCATATAAGAGCCACTTCAACAATTTAATCATGGTCTTCTCCTATCGACCCCCAAAGAAAAGAAAAGAAATAAAACTATTTAAACGGGAAAGCTCCCAACAAGCAAAAGAAGAACATGAAATATTTTTGGGTTTTCTTTTTAATTACTACTACAAGCATGGAAATTAACTAATTAAAAGCTACAACTATTTTTTTTGTTTTTCTTAAGGTTTATTAAACACACAAGAAGAAAGCATAAAAAGAAAAATAAACTAGCATGGATGATACAATGAAAAAGTATGAGCACCGACATCTTGCAATGAGTGTGTGAACATGAATATAATGTCGGTGAGAAATACGTACTCCCCCAAGCTTAGGCTTTTGGCCTAAGTTAGTCTATCGCCACGGCTGGCCTGGCGGATATCCATAATAATAGTTGGGGTCGTACTAAGATGCAGCGGCTATCGCCTCCTAAGCTGTAGCGTGGCGGCGAGCGTCCTCCGCCCTCCTCTCGTACTCATCTACCTCCTCTCTGGTGATAACATATCTTCCTTTTGCCTGATAATCAAAGAAGGCGGGAGGAGGAAGAGTAATACGGACAGCACGCCGTCTGTCAAAGATTAGTCGATACTGGAGAGGTGATTCACTCCTCTCAACAAATTGGTGGTGAACCATAGCACTAAAATCTAGGTAAGCGGGAGGCAATTCAATATCATCCTCGCGTATGGTCACACAGAGAAAATTAGCTAAGCGGGTTGCATAAATTCCACCAAAGAAATGTCCATTAAATCTATTAAGATGCAACCTACGTGCAACAATGGCTCCCAAATTATAAGATTTATATCCTAACACAGCACTCCTAAGAATACTGAGGTTAGGGACACACATATGACATGCTTCATCTTTACCATTTATGCACCTACCTATGAAGAGAGCAAAATAATGTATAGCAGCAAAGTGAATGCTCCCTATGGTAGCTTGTATTATATCTCTAGATTCCCCCATAGTTATGCTAGCAAGAAAATCTCTAAATTCATATTTGCGGGGTTCACTAGAACTACCCCATTGTGGAAGCTTGCAAGTAGTGGTAAAATCCTCTATGTCCATAGTATAAGATTTTTCATAGAGATCAAACAGGACAGTTGGAGAATTACGTGAAGATGAAAATTCAAACCTCCTCACAAAGGTACTGGTGAGATAGTGGTACTGGCGGCACTTTTCTTCCTCAAAGCTCACAAGATCAGCGTTACGCAAATATGTGTTAAATTCTTCCTTAATTCCCGCTTGATCCATAAAGTTTTCTGAAGGCCATTCACAAGGACGCACTGGAGCGTCTCTTGGTGGCTCTTCATCAGCATCACGCATTGCAAGCCTGGGCCCTTGCTTCCTTGAAAAACCACCTTGGTACATTTTCCTAAGCATATTTCTTCCTCTGAAAAATTCTGAATTTTTTTAGTAACTTCAAAATAAAAGTAAGCCAAACTCAATAATATTGATAGCAACTACTCCTACAGGTGCCTAGAGCCTATATGATGTATCAAAACTACTTTTGACCATATAAATTTGACATGCAAGCTCAAGAACAGGGTCACCTAAGCAGCAAAAATTTGCAATGAATAAAGCACTAGAACAAAACTAATTAGACCAATGGATGAGTCACATACCTAGGAACAATCTCCCCAAGCAGTTTTGTGAGAGGTGCTTTGAGCAAGGAGATCAAAAATCGTAGCAAAATGAGCTAGAACTCGTGCTTGAGCTGGATATTCGTGTTTGTGGAGGAAGAAGAAGTGTGTGGGTGCAGGAATAAGTGGAGGGGGGCACCGTGGGCCCACGAGGCAGGGGGGCGCGCCCAGGGGGGTAGGGCGCGCCCCTGACCCTCGTGGCCAGGTGCCAGCTCCTCCTCCTGTGTTCTCAGTGCCAAATATTCTCAAATATTCTAGAAAAAATCATATTTAAATTTCAAGGCATTTGGAGAACTTTTATCTTCGGGGTATTTTTATATTGCACGGATAAATCAGATGACAGACAGAAAATACTATTTTTATTTTATTTAATATAAATAACAGAAAGTAAAAGTGAGGTACAGAAGGTTGTGCCTTCTAGTTTCATCCGTCTCATGATCATCAAAAGGAATCCACTAACAAGGTTGATCAAGTCTTGTTAACGAACTCATTCCGAATAACATGGAACCGGAGAAATTTCGAATAACACTATGTTACCTCAATGGGGATATGCACATCCCCAACAATAAGAATATCATATTTCTTCTTAACAGTAGGAAGAGGAAATTCAAAACCTCCAAAAATAATCAATGGAATTTTTCCAAAAGAATTGATACTGTGGACTTGAGGTTGTTTCCTCGGAAAGTGTACCGTATGCTCATTACCATTAACATGAAAAGTGACATTGCCTTTGGTGCAATCAATAACAGCCCCTGCAGTGTTCAAAAAAGGTCTTCCAAGAATAATAGTCATACTATCGTCCTCGGGAATATCAAGAATAACAAAGTCTGTTAAAATAGTAATGTTTGCAACCACAACAGGCACATCCTCACAAATACCGACAGGTATAGCAGTTGATTTATCATCCATTTGCAAAGATATTTCAGTAGGTGTCAACTTATTCAAATCAAGTCTATGATATAAAGAGAGAGGCATAACACTAACACCGACTCCAAGATCACATAAAGCAGTTTTAACATAGTTTCTTTTAATGGAGCATGGTATAGTGGGTACTCCTGGATCTCCAAGTTTCTTTGGTATTCCACCCTTAAAAGTATAATTAGCAAGCATGGTGGAAATTTCAGCTTCCAGTATCTTTCTTTTATTAGCGACAATTTCTTTCATGTACTTAGCATAAGGATTCATTTTGAGCTTATTAGTTAACCGCATACGCAAAAAGATAGGTCTAATCATTTCAGGAAAGCGCTCAAAATCCTCATTACCCATGGTTCTCTTTCTTTACCATGTTTCCTAGAAACAAAGTCTTTCTTATCATAACATTGATTCTTTGATTGTGGGTTATCAAGATCAACAGCAGGTTCAATTTCTATATCATTATCATTGCTAGGTTGAGCATCATCATGAACATTATCATTAACATTATCACTAGTTTGAGGTTCATTACCAGATTGTGTTTCAGCATCAGAAATAGAAATATCATTTGGATTCTCAGGTGTTTCAGTAATAGGTTCACTAGAAGCATGCAAAGTCCTATCATTTTTATTTTTCTTCCTTTTAGAAGGACTAGGTGCATCTATATTATTTCTCTGAGAATCTTGCTCAATTCTCTTAGGGTGGCCTTCAGGATACAAAGGTTCCTGAGTCATTCTACCAGCTATAGTAGACACTCTAACATCATAATCATTATTCTTACAATTCAATTCATTAAGCAAATCATTTTGAGCTTCAAGTACTTGTTCTACTTGAGTGGTAACCATAGAAGCATGTTTGCTAATAAGTTTAAGTTCACCTTTGACATTAGCCATATAATCACCCAAGTGTTCAAGCATATTTGAATTGTATTCCAACTGTCTACCAAAATAAGCATTAAAATCTTCTTGATTAACCATAAATTTATCAAACTCATCTAAGCATGGGCTAGCAAACTTAGTAAATGGAATTTCAGCTTTATCATATCTATAGAGAGAATTACCTTTACTACTTGTGTCGGGTTATCAAGACCATGAGTTTCTTCAATAGGAGATGGATTAAGGTCATATGTTTCTTCAACAGGCGGTAAATTAAGACCGTGTATTTCTTCAATAGGAGGTAAATTCTTAACATCTTCAGCTTTGATACCTTTTTCTTTCATAGATTTATTTGCCTCTTGCATATCTTCAGGACTGAGAAATAGAACACCCCTCTTCTTCGGAGTTGGTTTAGGAATAGGCTCAGGAGTTGGTTCAGGAAGTGTCCAATTATTTTCATTTGTCAACATATTATTTAATAGAATTTCAGCTTCATCAAGTGTTCTTTCACTGAAAACAGAACCAACACAACTATCCAGGTAATCTCTAGAAGCATCTGTTAGTCCATTATAAAAGATATCAAGTCTTTCATTTTTCTTAATAGGATGATCAGGCAAAGCATTAAGTAATTGGAGAAGCCTCCCCCAAGCTTGTGGGAGACTCTCTTCTTCAATTTGCACAAAATTATATATATCCCTTAAAGCATCTTGTTTCTTATGAGGAGGGAAATATTTAGCAGAGAAGTAATAAATCATATCCTGGGGACTACGCACACAACCAAGATCTAGAGAATTAAACCATATCTTAGCATCACCCTTTAATGAGAACAGAAATATTTTAAGGATATAAAAGTAGCGAGTTCTCTCATCATTAGTGAACAGAGTGGCTATATTATTTAATTTAGTAAGATGTGCCACAACAATTTCAGATTCATAGCCATGAAAAGGATCAGATTCAACCAAAGTAATTATATCAGGATCAATAGAGAATTCATAATCCTTATTAGTAACAAAGATAGGTGAAGTAGCAAAAGCAGGGTCAGGTTTCATCCTAGCCTTTAGACATTGCTTATTCCATTTATACCATTTATCTCTTAAGTTCATAACTATCTTTGTAAGCTAAAATAGCTAAAGAAGCTTCTTTATCAAAAACATAACCCTTAGGAATAACGGGCAAGTCTTCATCATCACTTTCATCAATATTATCAGATTAAATATTTTCATTCTCTCTAACCCTAGCAAGTTGTTCATCAAGAAATTCACCAAGTGGCATAGTAGTATCAAGCATAGAAGTAGTTTCATTATAAGTATCATGCATAGCAGAAGTGGCATCATCAATAACATGCGACATATCAGAACGAATAGCAGAAGCAGGTTTAGGTGTCGCAAGCTTACTCAAAACAGAAGGTGAATCAAGTGCAGAGCTCAATTGCAGTTCCTTACCTCCCCTCGTAGTTGAGGGATAAATCTTGGTTTTTGGATCTCTCAAGTTCTTCATAAGGATAAGTAGATATAAATCCCAAGTGACTCAAAGAATAGAGCTATGCTCCCCGGCAACGACGCCAGAAAATAGTCTTGATAACCCACAAGTTAGGGGATCGCAACAGTTTTCGAGGGTAGAGTATTCAACCCAAATTTATTGATTCGACACAAGGGGAGCCAAAGAATATTCTCAAGTATTAGCAGCTGAGTTGTCAATTCAACCACACCTGGAAACTTAATATCTGCAGCAAAGTATTTAGTAGCAAAGTAATATGATAGTAGTGGTAACAGTAGCAAAAGTAGTGTTTTTGGTATTTTGTAGTGATGATAGCAACAGAAACAGAAAAGTAAATAAGCGACGAACAATATATGGCAAGCTCGTAGGCAATCGATCGGTGATAGAGAATTATGCCGGATGCGGTTCATCATGTAACAGTCATAACCAAGGGTGACACAGAACTAGCTCCAATTCATCAATGTAATGTAGGCATGTATTCCGAATATAGTCATACGTGCTTATGGAAAAGAACTTGCATGACATCTTTTGTCCTATCCTCCCGTGGCAGTGGGGTCCTATTGGAAACTAAGGGATATTAAGGCCTCCTTTTAATAGAGTGCCGGAACAAAGCATTAGCGCATAGTAATACATGAACTCCTCAAACTATGGTCATCACCGGTAAGTATCCCGATTATTGTCACTTCGGGGTTAACGGATCATAACACATAATAGGTGACTATTGTAACGCCCCAAGACCGATGTGCCAGGTGTCCTCCAGTTATTCGTTGTTGTTACCTTGTCATTGCTTGCGTGTCATGCATTGCATATCATGTCATCATGTGCATTTCATTTGCATACATGTTTGTCCCATGCATACGAGCATTTTCCCCGTTGTCCGTTTTGCATTCCGGCGCTCCTATGTCACTCGGTGTCCCTTTCTACCTCTTTTCGTGTGCAGGTGTTAAACGTTTTCAGATTGGACCGATACTTGTCATGCGGCCTTGGTTTACTACCGGTAGACCGCCTGTCAAGTTTTGTGCCATTTGGACTTCGTTTGATACTCCAACGGTTAACCGAGGGACCGAAAAGGCCTCATGTGTGTTGCAGCCCAACACCCCTCCAAAGTGGCCCAAAATCCACCTAAACCTCTCCCATCATCTCAGTCGTTCGATCACGATCACGTGGCCGAAAGCCGCACCTCATTTGAACTCTCCTAGCTCCCTCTACCTATAGATATGTGATCCCCTCCGAAATTCGCGCAGATGAAACCCTAAAACTCCTTCCTGCGCCGCCGGACACTTCCTCCCGCGCCTGCCGGACATGTTGAAAGTGCAACTATCCCTAGGTGGTTTTGGTAATTCGTAACAACATATAGCTCATTGAGCTAATGCTATTCCAAGATGACTATTTCAGGAAAGCTCAATGATTGGCATGGCATGGATGTGAAAGTGGAACCCTCAAAATGCTAAGGACAAAGGATTGGCTCAGGCTCAAAAGCTCAAGACTCTTCATTTTATATTTTAGTGATCCAAGATCACATTGAGTCTTTAGGAAAAGCCAATACTATCAAGGAGGGATGAGGTGTTGCTTAATGAGCCTCTTGCTTCATGTGCTTAGTGATATGCTCCAAAACCCTCAACTACTTTCCCATATCCACATATGACCTAAACCCTAAGCCAAACTCGGTCCTAGCGATTCTTTCTATCCGGCGCCACCGAGTTTCATTTGTCATAAGCCACTGCCAAACCCTGGCAATTCGGTTCTACCGATAGGGATCTCGGTCTCACCGAGATGGGATTGCAAATTCTCTGTTTCCCTTTCATAACTTTTCGGTCTCACCGAAAGAGCGAATCGGTCCCACCGAGATTGCAATGTAAATTCAGTGTTTCCTTTTTGTAACTTTTTGGTCTCACCGAAAGAGCAAATTGGTCCCACCGAGTTTGCCTGACCAACTCTCTGGTTAGCTTATTACCAAAATCGGTCTCACCGAGTTTGTGTAATCGGTCTCACCGAGATTACATTATGCCCAAACCCTAACCATATCGGTCCTACCGAGTTGCATGTCAGTCCCACCGAAAATCTCTAACGGTCACTAGGTTTACCTTTTCGGTCCAACCGAGTTTTTTGATTCGGTCCCACCGAGATTGGAAAACTGTGTGTAACAGTTGGATTTTTTGTGGAGGCTATATATACCCCTCCACCTCCTCTTCATTCGTGGAGAGAGCCATCAGAACACATACACAATTCCAACTCATATGTTCTGAGAGAGAACCACCTACTCATGTGTTGAGACCAAGATATTCCATTCCTACCATATGAATCTTGATCTCTAGCCTTCCCCAAGTTGCTTTCCACTCAAATCTTCTTTCCACCAGATCCAAATCCTATGAGAGAGAGTTGAGTGTTGGGGAGACTATCATTTGAAGCACAAGAGCAAGGAGTTCATGACCTACACACCATTTGTTACTTCTTGGAGAGTGGTGTCTCCTAGATTGGCTAGGTGTTACTTGGGAGCCTCCGACAAGATTGTGGAGTTGAACCAAGGAGTTTGTAAGGGCAAGGAGATCGCCTACTTCGTGAAGATCTACCGCTGGTGAGGCAAGTTCTTCGTGGGCGATGGCCATGGTGGGATAGACAAGGTTGCTACTTCGTGGACCCTTTGTGGGTGGTTGCTTCTTCGTGGACCCTTTGTGGGTGGTTGCTTATTCGTGGACCCTTCGTGGGTGGAGCCCTCCGTGGACTCGCGCAACCGTTACCCTTCGTGGGTGGAGCCCTCCGTGGACTCGCGCAACCGTTACCCTTCGTGGGTGGAGCCCTCCATGGACTCGCGCAACCATTACCCTTCGTGGGTTGAAGTCTCCATCAACGTGGATGTAGGATAGCACCACCTATCCGAACCACGGGAAAAACATCCGTGTCTCCAATTGCGTTTGAATTATCCAAACCCTTCCCTTTACATTCTTGCAAGTTGCATGCTTTACTTTCCGCTGCCAATATACTCTTTGCATGCTTGCTTGAATTGTGTGATGATTGCTTGACTTGTCCTACAATAGCTAAAATCTGCCAAGAACTAAAATTGGGAAAAGGTTAAGTTTTTATTTGATCAAGTAGTCTAATCACCCCCCCCCTCTAGACATACTTTCGATCCTACAAGTGGTATCAGAGCCTTGGTCTCCATTTTCTTTGATCTCCATATCTTTTGGTGGTCATAGCCTTGGTTTCACAACCTAGGAGAGTATGGCGTCTAGCGAGGGAAATTATCACCGTAGAGGTCCTTACTTTGATGGTACTAATTTTGCTAGTTGGAAGCATAAAATGAAAATGCATATTCTTGGACATAACCCCGCCGTTTGGGCTATTGTGTGTGTTGGTTTGCAAGGTGACTTCTTTGATGGGAAAGAACCAAACCGTGAAGCTACCGCGGATGAGTTGAAGATGTTGCAATACAATGCTCAGGCTTGTGATATTCTCTTCAACGGATTGTGCCCCGAAGAATTCAACAAAATCAGCCGTCTTGAGAATGCAAAGGAAATTTGGGACACTTTGATTGATATGCACGAAGGTACCGACTCCGTCAAGGAATCCAAGTTGGATGTGCTTCAAAGTCAACTTGACAAGTTCAAAATGAAGGATGGTGAAGGTGTCGCTGAAATGTACTCTAGGCTTGCTCTCATCACAAATGAGATTGCCGGCTTAGGAAGTGAAGAGATGACCGATAGATTCATCATCAAGAAGATTCTAAGAGCCTTGGATGGAAAATATGATACCGTGTGCACATTGATCCAAATGATGCCCAATTACAAAGATCTCAAGCCAACGGAGGTGATTGGAAGAATTGTTGCTCATGAGATGTCACTTAAGGATAAAGAGGAACTTTGTAGCGACCCGACCCGAATGGATCAAGTCTCTGTGCTTCGATGTCATCCCTGGATCAGTAATGCTGACACCACACAGTACTTCGAAGGATTTATAGCAGAGTAGCAATCACACACTTATTACATCGTTTGTCCAGAAGAGGACTTATTACAGTAATCATGGCTTAAGGCCATCTAATAACGATAACAACGGAAGACTTGGAAGATAAGTGAGTCCATCAACTCCAACGGCATCACTGAGTATAGAACCACGACCTAAAAGCACCTTATTCGTCGTCTAAAAAGTCTGCAACATGAAAAGTTGCAGCCCGAAAACGGGTCAACAGATGGAATATGCTGGCAATGTAACACATAGAGAGAGGTAATGAGTATTGGCTATACTACATGCATATTTGGCTGGTGGAAAAGCTCTATGGTTACAGTTTTTGCATAAAGCCAATTTTTCCCTACTACAAAGGAATAAATTTAATTAACTATCATGGTGGTTGTTAAACATTGAGAATGGTTGACAGCATTCTCAATCCCAATTAAAAGTACTCATTTAAAAACCCAACAATATTAATTAGAAGTAACATGTTGAGATTCAACAGGATAATCCAGGTACTAGATACTCAAGATGTCCATAACCGGGGACACGGCTAATCATGATTAGTTTGTACACTCTACAGAGGTTTGCGCACTTTTCCCCACAAGACTCGATCGCCTCCGCTTGGTTTCTCGCACTACATGGTGTTTAAGAAACGGATGACCGAGACATAGTCTTTCAGAAGCGCTAGCACCTTACGATGGGTGGACCGGTACACCTACATCCCCTACATCTGCTAGTCCACCACTATAAGAGTTTGCACGACTTAGTCAACTATGCCAGAGCCCATAATGGCTTGTGGCTACACACGTAAGTTACTAGTATGAATTATCTTATGATCCCTTTGAGCCTGGGTGGCGGTCCGAAGAAATACAGGCAAGTCCTGCTAGAAAACAGGTGCCTCAATCCACCCAGATGTGTATTTAAGTTGCCACCTTAGGTAAACCATTAATAACAATCTCACATCTGCCATGGATATTCACTCACCCAATCCACGTCTACTAGCATAGCATGGCATAATAAGCAAACGTAGAAGTAACGCCCAAAGGTTTCATAAGTAATACAGGTAATAGGTACTACCTCATCTACTTCCCATCCCACAATTTAATTAGATCCTAATCATGCAATGTTTGAGGATTGATCTAATGCATAAAAACTGGGTAGTAGAAAAAGGTATCATCAAGTGTTACTTGCCTTGCTGACGATCCGCGAAACCTAGAGACTCGAAGTAACAAGCGGCGCACTCCGGGTGATCTATCGCAGACAAACAACAAGCATACAATAAGTACTCATCTAATGCACAGGTAAATCTCGAATAAAAGATCAAACCAGAAAGTTCAACTTAAGAACCCTGGTTGCAAAAAGAATCGAATCAAATAAAGCAACGAAAGTCAAACGACGAAAGAAAACAACTCGGTTCTAGCAAGTTGAAACTAAGTCAAATTTTACAGTAGCAAAACTTTGTTAAGTTGATTAGTCGGAACGGCGGTTTCGAGATGAAACTCCAGGTGCTTGAATCACCTGATTCCGATAAATGAGCGAGAAGATAGACAAGAAAGAAAATCGGATCTGAAATCGCTATCAGAAAATAGCGGAATAAATCCGATGAGAAAGAAAACGACGAACGGTTGAACGAACAGGCGTTCATTAACCGAGGCAAACTGGTGATCACGTTCGTTAGGACGAACGGTCTGGCGAACGCTTGCTAAACAAAACCGGAAAGAAAAACCGGCGAGAAAAACCGATCTAGAAAACCGGAACGGAAACCGGAACGATTTACGAAAAATAGAACCGAGGAAAAGAAAAGGTGACGCGGCGCGGGGCTAGTACCTCGAAGAGGCGAGGGGCTCCGGCGGCGGCGGCGGCTTTGGGTGGCGGCGGCGGCGGCTTTGGGTGGCGGCGGCGGCACTTGGCGGCGGTGGTGGCAAGCGGCGGCGGCGGTGTAGGGCGGCGGCGCTGGGTGGCGGCGGCGGCGGTGTAGGGCGGCGACGCTGCTGCTACTGCGGAGGAGAGGAGAGGAGAGGAGAGGAGAGGTGTTGGTTTGATGTGTTAGAGGGGGGGTGCTTGGGTATTTATATTGGGGAGGGGAGGGTTTTGCTTGGAGTAGGGGACAAGAATTAGACTAGGATTAGGAAACAAAGAGGGAAAAGACCTAGAAACAAAAACGGAATAAACGGAAGTAGGACAAAAGTCCTACTAGGATTTCCAAAAGAAGCGGCGGCGGCTCCCTGGCGCCTGGCGCGGCGCGCGCTAGCGATGGCCTTGGCCTCCTGGCCGGCCGGCTGGCTTGGCGGCTTGGGCCTTTGGCCCAAGGCGCTGCGGCTCTCTTTTTTTTTAAACGGTTTCGCGCACAGAAAAAAAAATCTATACGAACTCCAAAATTAATAAAGTAAACTTTCCCCGACTCCTAAAAATGAGTCGAACAAAATGAACTTTACTCGGGGCCTAAAATGCAATTTTTGAAAACACGCATTTTTCCCTAAGGCAAATAAACTCCGAGAAAAATCCAAAATTTGATTTATTTATTAAATCTTCATTTTTCCTAAATTTTGGGAAAGTCATATTATTCCCTCTCTTATTTTTGATATTGGAAAAATATTTGAAGATAAAATAAATAAATTCAATGATCCTCTTTTCATAGTTTTGAGAGAACTCAAATACGAAAATTTTGAAATCTCCAACTCTCTTCGAGGGTCCTTGAGTTGCGTGAAATTTCTAGGATCAACAAAATGCAAGAAAATATGATATGCATGATGATCTAATGTATAACATTCCAAATTGAAAATTTGGGATGTTACAAACCTACCCCCCTTAAGATGAATCTCGTCCTCGAGATTCGGGTTGGCTAGAAAATAGGTGAGGGTGGTCCTTGAGCAAATCTTCTTCTCTTTCCCAGGTGGCTTCATCCTCAGTGTGGTGGCTCCACTGAACCTTGCAAAACTTGGTAACCTTGCTGCGAGTAACTCTGCTGGCATATTCGAGAATTCTGACTGGTTTCTCCTCATATGTTAAATCATCCTTCAACTGAATTGCTTCAAGTGGCACTGTATCTCTTAGCGGTACTTCCGCCATCTCGGCGTGACATTTCTTCAGCTGAGAAACATGGAAGACGTCATGAACTCCTGACAGTCCTTCTGGTAATTCCAACTTATATGCGACTTCTCCCATGCGTTGCAAAATCCTATATGGTACAATGAAACGTGGTGCTAACTTTCCTTTAACTCCAAAACGCTTAACTCCTCGAAGTGGGGATACTCTAAGATAAATTCTATCTCCAACTTCATATTCTATCGCTTTGCGTTTTGAATCCGCATAGCTTTTCTGTCTGGACTGGGCTACCTTGAGCCTGTCGCGAATCAACTTAACTTTCTGTTCAGACTCCTTAATCAAATCTGGTCCAAACAACTGACGGTCTCCAACTTCATAACTGTTGTCATGGGACGAAACTGTTATCTGATGCGATACTCCTCGGAACTCCGTGCAAACACACAATTCTGGTCATGTATATCTTTGCCAACTTAGCACTGCTATAGGTAGTCTTAACTGGAATGAAATGCGCTACCTTCGTCAAGCGGTCGACTATAACCCAAATCGAATCATAGCCTGAATGAGTCTTTGGCAATCCCGTGATGAAATCCATGCCTAGTTTATCCCACTTCCATTCGGTATCGGCAATGGCTGCAATAATCCTGCTGGCTTCTGAAGTTCTGCCTTCACTCTCTGACATACATCACAAACAGGTACATACTCCGCGATATCCTTCTTCATTCCGGTCCACCAGAATGTTTCCTTCAAATCCAAATACATCTTGGTATTTCCTGGGTGAATCGAATAGGGTGAATCATGTGCCTCTTGCAGAATCAACTTCCTGATCTCCGGGTCATTTGGCATGTAAATACGGTCCTCAAACCATAGGGTATCGTGCTCATCCTCACGAAATCCCTTTGCTTTTCCTTCGCTCATTTTCTTCTTTATATCCGCAATCTCTTTGTCATTTTTCTGAGCTTCTCTAATTTTATCCATCAAGGTAGACTGAATTTCCAATGCTGCTACGTAGCCTCTCGGAACTATTTCCAAACATAGCTCATGAAGATCTTCTGCTAACTCCTTTGGTATCTCTCCCGTCATCAGCGTATTGACATGGCTCTTGCGGCTTAATGCGTCAGCTACTACATTAGCCTTTCTCGGATGATAATGCAATCTCATATCATAATCCTTGATGAGTTCCAACCATCTCCTCTGTCTAAGGTTTAACTCTTTCTGCGTGAAAATGTACTTCAAACTCTTGTGATCCGTGTACACCTCACAATGATTTCCAATGAGGAAATGTCTCCATGTCTTCAATGCATGCACTACGGCTGCTAACTCCAAATCATGTGTGGCATAATTTAATTCATGAGGTTTCAGTTGTCGTGAAGCATATGAAACAACTCTTCCTTCCTGCATAAGCACTGCTCCAAGTCCTCGACGTGAAGCGTCGCAATACACCTCATAATCCTTGGTCTGATCTGGCAAAATTAGCACTTGGTCTGATCTGGTAACCAATCTTTTCTTCAACTCCTGAAAACTTGCCTCACAGTCCTCAGTCCATATGAACTTGGTAACCTTCTTCAACAACTCCGTCATAGGCTTTGCAATCCTTGAGAAATTCTCAATGAATCTCCGGTAGTATCCCGCGAGTCCAAGAAAACTCTGGATCTCTCCAACTGTCGTTGGTGCTTCCCAATTGGTTACGGTCTCAACCTTTGTGGGGTCAACTGCTATACCTTCTCCGGATATAACGTGTCCAAGAAATCCAACTTCCTTTAGCCAAAACTCACATTTGCTGAACTTGGCATATAACTGATGTTCCCTTAGCTTCTCCAAAACCAATCGCAAATGTTCCTTATGTTCCTCTTCATTCTTCGAGAAAACCAAAATATCATCAATGAACACCACGACGAACTTATCCAAAAACTCCATAAACACTTTGTTCATCAGGTTCATGAAATAGGCCGGTGCGTTAGTCAGTCCAAATGACATAACGGTGTACTCATACAGTCCATATCTTGTGGTGAACGCTGTCTTAGGTATGTCCTGCTCTCGAATCTTCAACTGATGGTACCCTGATCGCAAATCGATCTTGGAAAACACTTTAGCTCCTTGCAAACGATCAAACAGATCATTTATCATTGGTAGTGGGTACTTGTTCTTGATTGTTACTACATTCAATCCACGATAATCAACAACCATCCTTAACGATCCATCCTTCTTCTCCACTAACAGTACGGGTGATCCCCAAGGCAAAGAACTTGGGCGTATATAACCTTTACCCAACAACTCCTTAATCTGCTTCTTGATTTCCGCCAAATCCTGTGCGGGCATCCTGTATGGTCGCTTCGATATCGGGCCTGTTCCTGGCAACAGCTCAATCAAAAACTCAATGTCTCTATCCGGTGGCATTCCTGGCAATTCCTCAGGAAATACATCAGGATAATCCTTCACTACTGGCACCTCTTCCTGCACAACTCCTGATAGGCAATTTACATGAGCTCTCCTCGGCTCATGTCGTGATACATACTTAATCCTTCTTCCTTCTGGCGTTGTGAGAAAAATCGTCTTACTTGCGCAATCGATGTTTCCTCCATACATCGACAGCCAATCCATACCTAGAATCACATCCAATCCTTGGGATTCCAGAACGATCAAATCCGTCGGGAACACATGCCTTCCTATACTCAATGGCACTTGGAAACATCCTTGTCTGGCCATGTACTCTGCTCCTGGCGAGCTTACTAGTATTGGTGTCCTAAGAGCTTGGGTTGGAGGCATCTGAGGGTTTAGAAAAGACGAGATATAAGAATAGAGGGGTCTAAAGGGAAAACACTACCCATATGCACATGAGACAATTGCACACAAAATCACTTCATTCAGTCAATCAAAGGGCATACAACAGTCTAACTATCGCAAAGGTGCGTGTACTATAATGTTTACATGGAGGGGAATACTACTAATATGTGGGGGTCATCTATTAATTTGAACCAGTGGAAGACTCCATGATGTCTGCTCCAGCTTCATCTTCAAAGTCGGGCTCACTTGGGTCCGAATCGGTGTCGTCGATGATGATGTAGTTGCTCGGACAGTCGACGTACTTGTCTTCATTCTTGAGCTCCAATTTCTTCTTGAGTTCTTCAATCTCATACTTAAGATCGTTATTGTGCCTTATGACAGCTACGATCTCATCCATGTAGTCCTTGCGTAGAGTCTTCATCTCTCCTTCAAGTTCGATGATCCTTCCCTTTGCATTCTCCAACTCTATCATATCATTGCACATCTGGTTCTCCTGGCGTCGAATGTGCTGGTTTAACTCCTGGATGAAAGCTGCAATGGATCTATCCTTCTTGGTGCTGACTATCTCCCATTGTTCATTCGGGCGTCCGCAAATCTGGTAGATAGTGTCCTTGAGGTCTTCTTGATAAACTTCTCCAATGTGTCCCATGGTGATATGAGCTGCCATGCTCTTTCCCAGACTCCAGGTTGGTGCACTGAAAACACTATCTATGGGCTTGGTGATTGGGGCGAATGTCCTTCCCGGAACATGGGCTTGAATCTTCCAGCGCTCCTCTTCAGGCAGAGTGGCGTTGAAAGTCCCGGTGAAGCTTGGTAGTCCAATGTTCAGGTACCTGGCGACTTCTGGATTTCTCTTGAAGGAAGTCTAAAAGGTGTGCCTTCATCTGGTTGGGCGTACTTAATCTTCGCGTTCGTCATCCTAAAGAGTAGAAAAGATGAGGAGTTAGAAAATGAGAAGAGAATGGTGATCTATGGCTTTAACTTAGTGGTCGTGTCCTACAGTCAGCGTGTGCTCTGATACCATCTCTGTAGCGACCCGACCCGAATGGATCAAGTCTCTGTGCTCCGATGTCATCCCTGGATCAGTAATGCTGACACCACACAGTACTTCGAAGGATTTATAGCAGAGTAGCAATCACACACTTATTACATCGTTTGTCCAATAGAGGACTTATTACAGTAATCATGGCTTAAGGCCATCTAATAACAATAACAGCGGAAGACTTGGAAGATAAGAGAGTCCACCAACTCCAACGGCATCACTGAGTATAGAACCACGACCTAAAAGCACCTTATTCGTCGTCTGAAAAGTCTGCAACATGAAAAGTTGCAGCCCGAAAACGGGTCAGCACATGGAATATGCTGGCAATGTAACACATAGAGAGAGGTAATGAGTATTGGCTATACTACATGCATATTTGGCTGGTGGAAAAGCTCTATGGTTACAGTTTTTGCATAAAGCCAAATTTTCCCTACTACAAAGGAATAAATTTAATTAACTATCATGGTGGTTGTTAAACATTGAGAATGGTTGACAGCATTCTCAATCCCAATTAAAAGTACTCATTTAAAAACCCAACAATATTAATTAGAAGTAACATGTTGAGATTCAACAGGATAATCCAGGTACTAGATACTCAAGATGTCCATAACCGGGGACACGGCTAATCATGATTAGTTTGTACACTCTGCAGAGGTTTGCGCACTTTTCCCCACAAGACTCGATCGCCTCCGCTTGGTTTCTCGCACTACATGGTGTTTAAGAAACGGATGACCGAGACATAGTCTTTCAGAAGCGCTAGCACCTTACGATGGGTGGACCGGTACACCTACATCCCCTACATCTGCTAGTCCACCACTATAAGAGTTCGCACGACTTAGTCAACTATGGCAGAGCCCATAATGGCTTGTGGCTGCACACGTAAGTTACTAGTATGAATTATCTTATGATCCCTTTGAGCCTGGGTGGCGGTCCGAAGAAATACAGGCAAGTCCTGCTAGAAAACAGGTGCCTCAATCCACCCAGATGTGTATTTAAGTTGCCACCTTAGGTAAACCATTAATAACAATCTCACATCTGTCATGGATATTCACTCACCCAATCCACGTCTACTAGCATAGCATGGCATAATAAGCAAACGTAGAAGTAACTCCCAAAGGTTTCATAAGTAATACAGGTAATAGGTACTACCTCATCTACTTCCCATCCCACAATTTAATTAGATCCTAATCATGCAATGTTTGAGGATTGATCTAATGCATAAAAACTGGGTAGTAGAAAAAGGTATGATCAAGTGTTACTTGCCTTGCTGACGATCCGCGAAACCTAGAGACTCGAAGTAACAAGCGGCGCACTCCGGGTGATCTATCGCAGACAAACAACAAGCATACAATAAGTACTCATCTAATGCACAGGTAAATCTCAAATAAAATATCAAACCAGAAAGTTCAACTTAAGAACCCTGGTTGCAAAAAGAATCGAATCAAATAAAGCAACGAAAGTCAAACGACGAAAGAAAACAACTCGGTTCTAGCAAGTTGAAACTAAGTCAAATTTTACAGTAGCAAAACTTTGTTTAAGTTGATTAGTCGGAACGGCGGTTTCGAGATGAAACTCCAGGTGCTTGAATCACCTAATTCCGATAAACGAGCGAGAAGATAGACTAGAAAGAAAATCGGATCTGAAATCGCTATCAGAAAATAGCGGAATAAATCCGATGAGAAAGAAAACAACAAACGGTTGAACGAACGGGCGTTCATTAACCGAGGCAAACCGGTGATCACGTTCGTTAGGACGAACGGTCCGGCGAACGCTTGCTAAACAAAACTGGAAAGAAAAACCGGCGAGAAAAACCGATCTAGAAAACCGGAACGGAAACCGGAACGATTTACAAAAAACCGAACCAAGGAAAAGAAAAGGTGACGCGGCGCGGGGCTAGTACCTCGAAGAGGCGAGGGGCTCCAGCGGCGGCGGCGGCGGCGTTGGGTGGCGGCGGCGGCACTTGGCGGCGGCGGTGGCAAGCGGCGGCGGCGGTGTAGGGCGGCGGCGCTGGGTGGCAGCGGCGGCGGTGTAGGGCGGCGGCGCTGCTGCTGCGGAGGAGGAGAGGAGAGGAGAGGAGAGGAGAGGTGTTGGTTTGATGTGTTAGAGGGGGGGTGCTTGGGTATTTATATTGGGGAGGGGAGGGTTTTGCTTGGAGTAGGGGACAAGAATTAGACTAGGATTAGGAAACAAAGAGGGAAAAGATCTAGAAACAAAAACGCAATAAACGGAAGTAGGACAAAAGTCCTACTAGGATTTCCAAAAGAAGCGGCGGCGGCTCCCTGGCGCCTGGCGCGGCGCGCGCTAGCGATGGCCTTGGCCTCCTGGCCGGCCGGCTGGCTTGGCGGCTTGGGCCTTTGGCCCAAGGCGCTGCGGCTCTTTTTTTTTAAACGGTTTCGCGCACAGAAAAAAAAATCTATACGAACTCCAAAATTAATAAAGTAAACTTTCCCCGACTCCTAAAAATGAGTCGAACAAAATGAACTTTACTCGGGGCCTAAAATGCAATTTTTGAAAACACGCATTTTTCCCTAAGGCAAATAAACTCCGAGAAAAATCCAAAATTTGATTTATTTATTAAATCTTCATTTTTCCTAAATTTTGGGAAAGTCATATTATTCCCTCTCTTATTTTTGATATTGGAAAAATATTTGAAGATAAAATAAATAAATCCAATGATCCTCTTTTCATAGTTTTGAGAGAACTCAAATACGAAAATTTCGAAATCTCCAACTCTCTCCGAGGGTCCTTGAGTTGCGTGAAATTTCTAGGATCAACAAAATGCAAGAAAATATGATATGCATGATGATCTAATGTATAACATTCCAAATTGAAAATTTGGGATGTTACAAACTTCACAACAAATCAAGTGGTTCCTACAAAGCCTCATGTGAAGCCCCTACATCATCAAGTGAGAAACAAAACTTCAATGAAGAATTGAGCTTAATGGTGAAGAACTTCAACAAGTTCTACAAGAGTAGAAGCAAAGATAGAAGCTTAAAGTCAAGGTCCTACAATGATAAAAGATCTTCTAGTCGAGAGCGAAACTGCTATAGTTGTGGAAGACCCGGACACTATTCCAATGAGTGTATGGCTCCCTACAAGAGAAGAGAAGATTCTCCAAAAAGAAGAAGCAAAGAATCACCACCAAGAGAGAGAAGGAGTAGAGATGATCGTTATGAACGAAGATACTCACGGAGAAGCAAGGATTCGGAAAGGAAGGAAAAATCATCAAGGAGCTACACAAAACGAAGACATCAAGCTCATGTTGGTGAATGGGTATCCGGCTCCGACTCCGACAGCCACTCCGAGAGAAGTTATCACTCCGACTCCGAAGATACTCAAGATGAAGGTGTTGCCGGTCTAGCACTTGTGTCAACCAACTCCTACAACATATTTGACTCACCAAATGAAGGAATTGGAAGATGCTTCATGGCCAAAGGTCCTAAGGTAACACACCCCGAGTATGTTGATTTCAATAGTGATGAAGATGACTTGTTAGGTGATGATTTGCTTGTTGACAACTCTAGTGATGAATACTATGATGAAACGTCAATTAATCATGCTAATCAAGATAAAACGAATGACAATGATAAGGAGAAGATTGAGGCTCTAACTAAAGAACTAAACACTCTTAAGTTAGCTCATGAAACTATCTTCAAAGATCATCGAGAACTTTTAAGAGCTCATGAAAAATTATGATTTGAAAAGCTCAATCTTGAGCAAGAGGATGAGTTCTTAAAAGCAATCAATGATGATCTCCGCAAGAAAAGTTCTTCTTACATTGCCAAGCGTTTACTCTTATCCACTTACATGCCTCAAGTCAAGTCTAGTAACAAGAACAAGAAAGATTCTTCCTCTAGCAGTAACAATGATCATGCTAAATCCAATATTGTTGCTTCTAGTAGTTCTCTTGATTCCACTAATGATTCTCTTAGCCAAGTTACACTTGAGCAAGAAAATAGCTTATTGAAGGGAATTATAGAGAAAGGAGTGTACAAAAGCCTTGCCGGGAGTAAGCAATTCGAGGAAATTGTGCGTAAGCAAGGAATGCACCAGAAGAATCAAGGTGTTGGTTTTGAACGAAAGTTCAATGCGAATGGAGTTGAGTGGGAAGAAGATCAATACCCCAAGACAAAGTTTGTTCCTCAACACGAAAAGTATGATACTTCTTTCAAGGGGACACAAGCTCAAGATGATCTTCCACCACAAGACTACAAGCAAAAAGGCAAGGACAAGCTTCAAGAGGAAATTGATGCATTTGAAGAAGCTCCTAAGACCTTAGTCAAGTGGATTCCCAAGACTACTTCAAGTTCCACTTCATCAAGTACGACTACAACTCCAAGGATTCCCATCAAGATGGTGTGGATACAAAAGAACAAGAACTAGAGAGTTCTTGAGGGTGGCTCCGCCAACATACTTCACTCTTATCATTTTGGCAAGAACAAGTGCAATCAACTTCCACATCTTGCACTAGTTCAAGGAGTCACAAACCCTCTTGTTGGTAAGACAAGGGACAAGGTAACCCAAAAGTTTTCATGGACATCATCTTGTGTGTGCATCACTCTATGTCTATGGATATCCTTGCTTGTTCCTTGCGGGACTAACCCATGTAGGTATTGAAAGTGCAATTCACTCAAAGGGATAGCTCCAAGTGATCTACATCAACATTGAGCATCCACATCTTCAACATCTACATGAAGTCATCATCGACAAAACCCGAGGTTAGTTCATCCCTCTAAGGGGGGATATCACATCTAGGGGGAGCTTTACTCTAAGACTTGAGCTAAAGCAACTCTAAAGATGTGAACACAACAATGCTTTATGTAAAAGTGGTAACCCCACTTGAGCTTAAATGATGAGTATGACCTATGATCAAGTGTTCTCACTTGACTCCTAAGTCAATATACTCATATATAGATGACCTTGTCATCGCAAATTGCTTGGTAGATGCTAGAATTGGTTGTGCATGCCTTGTCACATATTTCATTTGCCATCTTATTGTGTGAGCATGCTGGTTGCATATTTTACTCATTCGAGGACATCCACTTGTTGTTTTGATTGTTCGGTTTTATTTCCTTTTGCCAAGTGGATGGACAAGAATGCCTAAGAACCTCCTCTAGCTATCTATGCTTTTCTCGTCTCAAACTCTATTCATGCTACATCACAAAATTTGATCAAGTCAGATTCGAACCACTTTGTGTGAGGAGCGCTCGGAGTCCCCAATTCGTCATAGACTTAAACTTCCAAAACCTCTTTATGATTCTCGGTCTGACCGATACCCTACTTTCGGTCCTACCGAGATCATTAAGTTGATCTATGTATTCGATCTCGGTGCAACCGATTTGAACCATTCGGTCACACCGAGTTGCAATAACTGTATACAGTTTTGCATCTCGGTGCCACCGAGTCGTTCCACTCGGTCACACCGACAGGGTCGGGCTATATATAGTCACGGGCAAAAAATTGGAAATTTCTCCGAACCCCTTCGCCCGCGCGATAGCCTGCTCTGCCAACTTGGTCTCCGGATCGTCTCCTCGCCGCTAGCCGCCTCCGGTCACTGGTCTCCATCGCCGTCAACGGAATTCTACCCCGCCGTTGCCGCTGTAGCGAGTCTCCGCCGAACTAGGGTATGGACTCGATCTTTCTGCTATTCCCCAATCTGATTCTTAGCACATTGTGATCATCATGATTCTTGCCACGATTGAAACACTCCTGTCCAGTCAATGCGTTCGTAGATTAGTTTTGATTCAAAAATTTTAGGGTTAGGTTTCCACCGAAACCATCTCGGACCCACCGAGTTGAAAAACTCGGTCCCACCGATTTGGCTTATGCCATTGCACAAGTGAGACTCGGTCTGACCGAGAATTACTTATCGGTGTGACCGATTTTGGAACTCTGTGAAACCCTAGCAGTCTCGGTGCCACCGAACTGTGACTCAGTCTGACCGAGTTCACTAGTTTAGGTTCCAAAACGGCTTCGGTATCACCGAGTTTAAAATCGGTAGATCCGAGATGATTTCAGTGGGAAACTAAAACTAAGTTTTTGAGTCATTCTTTTGCAAAAATCTCTGCATTTTGTGATGCTCATCCACTCTATCTCATCTATAACCTATTCATAGGTTCAGCAGTCAGAGTTTGCAACATGTCTGATCAGAGAGACAACCAGAACTTGTCAGAGCAGCAAGTGCAGATGAGTGAGGGCACTAGTCCCTCCAGCTCTTCAGATGATGGCAGCAGAAGTACCCCAAGCAATTTGCCAAAAGCTACCACCAGACAGAGGAAGAAGAGAACTTCAGATTCTGAGGATGAAGATTATGTGGCAGAGGAAGAGGAAGCAACTTCCAAGAGAATTGAGCCAGCTCAGGGCACAAAGCCAGGGTTAAAGATCAAAAGGCCAGCAGGCAGGCAACCTATGCCAAAGGCCAGAGCTTCAACTGAGAGGCCCACTCCCATTGAGCCAGTTGCTGCTGAAGGCAAGAAGAGGAAAGAAAGGGTGAAGAAAACTGTAGCCAGAGTGCTCGGCAAGGCTTCCATCATGGAAGATGAGGAGGAAGAAGAAGAGGTAGCTGCACCAGCACCTAAGGCACCCAAGCTGATGGGTGATGCCATAAGAACAGGGGTAGCTGCTTCCAAGGCCAAGCCAGCTCCAAAGCCAAAGCCAAAGAGGAACACAAGAAGCATCCCAGCTACTGAGAAGAACAAGGCCCCAGTGCCTGAAGCTGCAGAAGAAGAAGAGAATGTTCTCAGAAAACTCAAGCCCAAGATCCCAGACCACAACGATGCTCATCCTGTGGCTGAGGATATGAAGCTCAGGAGAGACTCAGGGCTGAGGAAGTGGAGAGAAGCAGACCCGTATGCTTCAAGGAGAAGAACTGCTATGGATTACAGATTTCACACCAAGGAACAGTAGGACTTCTATGAGACAGTGCTGCTTGATAAGAAGCCAATAGTCTGTGATATGAGATGGGTTACTGGCAATACATCAAGGACAATGAAGAATACTACCCTGGAGTGCAGGACAGCTTCAAGGCATGTGGAGTAGAGGACTTTGTTGGGCAGAAGCTCACAAAGTGGAACGAGGAACTCATCATGCAGTTCTACTCCACAGCCCATTTCTATCCAGATGGCAGGATTGTATGGATGTCAGAGGGTATGAGGTACCAGTCTACAGTTGTTGAATGGGCTCAGCTCATTAATGCCCTAGAGGAGCAAGCAGATGACTTGGACATTTATGCCAAGAAGAAGGTGGACCACAACTCTATGTCCAATATGTACAAGGAAATTCCAAACGAGGCTCTTGAAACTTTCAAATTTGGCTGAGTGCACTATCTTCTGTCAGGGATGCCAACTATCAATTGTATACTGAGGCACACCTTGTTGCCCAAGTCTGGAGATCACAAGATGATCAGAGACCATGCAATAAATTTGCTTCATATATTTGATGTGCCACAGAAGTTCAAGGTGATGAGCCTCATGGTAGAGACCATCAAGAGGACTGCAGCAGACCAGAAGAGGAGTTGTGGATATGCCCCACAGATTCAGGAGCTCATCAACTCAAAGATGGGCACAGGCATATACTTACTGGACAAGGAACACCTGCCCACCCGTCCAGATTTTGAAGATAATCAAGTGGTCATGACGGAGAATGAACCATCATCTGCACAAGCACAAGCAAAGAAGGAGAAGGCAAGGAAGGAGAAAGCTGCCAAGATGCCAACTCAAGAGGAGGCATCTAAGTATTTCTTGAAAACCAAACAAGAGCAGCTTGGTTACTTGATTGCATCCACACTTAGGATTGAGCAAGGACTGGCCACCCTCACTCAGAATAAGCAGAGCCTAGAGAGAATCATGGAAAAAAAGTTCTATGACTTGGATGTCAAAGTAACAGAGATTCAGTCTGCAGTGGAACAACTTCAGGATGACATGCAGGAGAGGAGAGGCAAGACTACAACTGATGCATTTGCCAGAGCGCCAAGAGCTCAGAGATCATATGAAGTGCCAGTTGCTGACACCAGAGCCACCACTTCTGCACCAGCCACAGCCTCAGTTCCACCAGCTCCAGCGTCCACTTCAGCCTCAACTCCGTCCACGTCTACAGAAGGCTTCGTCCTTGGAGTGCTCTGGACTCCACCACCACCTGAAGATCAAGCCTGAGTGTCGACTTAGCACTATGCATTTTCTAGGAACTTTTTGGTAACTTGTTGCCAAAGGGGGAGAAAATGTATAGATCATAGGCTTCGAGAGAGAGTGTTGCTTTTATTCTCTCTTGTTTTATTTTGTGGTTTTTCGAACTTTGTTTGCTTTTGAGTGCTTGAGATACTATGGCATTGCTCGTGAGACATTGATGATCATGTGTTTGATCATAACCTACACTTATGCATGCTTGATATATCTTATCTATCTTATGTGATCATTCACTATTCTTGGTGATGAGTGCATGTATTTCATTCTTATCATTTTAAGCGCTCCACCAAGATGTATGTGACATGGAAGAGTAACCCATGACTCTAACTCTTTGTGCATTTGCAGTCCAAAGCAAATTTTAAATATGCACAAATTTAGGGGGAGCTCTTACTTGTCACATACTTCACATACTTCTCAAAGCGACGATATATTTCATGCTTATTATCATTTGTTGAAGCTTTGATCTATATGTTGTCATCAATTACCAAAAAGGGGGAGATTGAAAGTGCAACTATCCCTAGGTGGTTTTGGTAATTCATAACAACATATATCTCATTGAGCTAATGCTATTCCAAGATGACTATTTCAGGAAAGCTCAATGATTGGCATGGCATGGATGTGAAAGTGGAACCCTCAAAATGCTAAGGACAAAGGATTGGCTCAAGCTCAAAAGCTCAAGACTCTTCATTTTATATTTTAGTGATCCAAGATCACATTGAGTCTTTAGGAAAAGCCAATACTATCAAGGAGGGATGAGGTGTTGCTTAATGAGCCTCTTGCTTCATGTGCTTAGTGATATACTCCAAAACCCTCAACTACTTTCCCATATCCACATATGACCTAAACCCTAAGCCAAACTCGGTCCTACCGATTCTTTCTATCCGGCGCCACCGAGTTTCATTTGTCATAAGCCACTGCCAAACCCTAGCAATTCGGTTCTACCGATAGGGATCTCGGTCTCACCGAGATGGGATTGCAAACTCTCTGTTTCCCTTTCGTAACTTTTCGGTCTCACCGAAAGAGCGAATCGGTCCCACCGAGATTGCAATGTAAATTCAGTGTTTCCTTTTTGTAACTTTTCGGTCTCACCGAAAGAGCAAATCGGTCCCACCGAGTTTGCCTGACCAACTCTCTGGTTAGCTTATTACCAAAATCGGTCTCACCGAGTTTGTGTAATCGGTCTCACCGAGATTACATTATGCCCAAACCCTAACCATATCGGTCCTACCGAGTTGCATGTCAGTCCCACCGAAAATCTCTAACGGTCACTAGGTTTACCTTTTCAGTCCGACCGAGTTTTTTGATTCGGTCCCACCGAGATTGGAAAACTGTGTGTAACGGTTGGATTTTGTGTGGAGGCTATATATACCCCTCCACCTCATCTTCATTCGTGGAGAGAGCCATCAGAACACATACACAATTCCAACTCATATGTTCTGAGAGAGAACCACCTACTCATGTGTTGAGACCAAGATATTCCATTCCTACCATATGAATCTTGATCTCTAGCCTTCCCCAAGTTGCTTTCCACTCAAATCTTCTTTCCACCAGATCCAAATCCTATGAGAGAGAGTTGAGTGTTGGGGAGACTATCATTTGAAGCACAAGAGCAAGGAGTTCATTACCTACACACCATTTGTTACTTCTTGGAGAGTGGTGTCTCCTAGATTGGCTAGGTGTTACTTGGGAGCCTCCGACAAGATTGTGGAGTTGAACCAAGGAGTTTGTAAGGGCAAGGAGATCGCCTACTTCATGAAGATCTACCGCTAGTGAGGCAAGTCCTTCGTGGGCGATGGCCATGGTGGGATAGACAAGGTTGCTACTTCGTGGACCCTTTGTGGGTGGTTGCTTCTTCGTGGACCCTTTGTGGGTGGTTGCTTCTTCGTGGACCCTTCGTGGGTGGAGCCCTCCATGGACTCGCGCAACCGTTACCCTTCGTGGGTGGAGCCCTCCGTGGACTCACGCAACCGTTACCCTTCGTGGGTGGAGCCCTCCGTGGACTCGTGCAACCGTTACCCTTCGTGGGTTGAAGTCTCCATCAACGTGGATGTAGGATAGCACCACCTATCCGAACCACGGGAAAAACATCTGTGTCTCCAATTGCGTTTGAATTCTCCAAACCCTTCCCTTTACATTCTTGCAAGTTGCATGCTTTACTTTCCGCTGCCAATATACTCTTTGCATGCTTGCTTGAATTGTGTGATGATTGCTTGACTTGTCCTACAATAGCTAAAATCTACCAAGAACTAAAATATGGAAAAGGTTAAGTTTTTATTTGGTCAAGTAGTCTAATCACCCCCCCCCCCTCTAGACATACTTTCGATCCTACACATGTCCACCCCGCCGCCACATCACTCTGGCCAATTGGGAGCCGCCACCTCAGCACCGCCGCCTCCCTCCTCCACTCGCGCGCCGCCATGTGTCGCCGCCACCCTACTCCACCGCACGGCCTGCGGAGCCCACCGCGGGCCCACGCAGGCCCGCGCGCCGCCACCACTCGCCCGCTGTGGCCCGGACGCCGCGCCGCCCGGCTCTCCTCTCCGCCGCCACCTGGCCGCCGCAGGGCACCTCGCCGCCGGAGTTGCGCCGCCGCCGCCATGGATCCGAGCGTCGCTACCTTGCCGGAGCACCCCGCGCCGCCCATCGCCGCCTTGTGCCTCGCCCCGCCTCGCCCTTCATGCCGCAGCGTCGCCCCGCCGCCACCGACGCTCGCCGGCGACCGGGAGCCCGCCGCCTCGCCGAAACTCGCTTGCCGCGCCGGACTCGAGTTCACCGGAGGCAACTCCGACCGAATCCGGGGAGTGGCATCAGATCCACCCACTCCCCCATCCAAACGCTTCGTCCCCGAACTGGATCCGTGCCGTCCGCTTCTCCTCGTCCATGGTTGACTTTTTCCGCGAGGTGAAATATGTAAGTCCCCAGATCTGCTATGTTTTTATGCACACTTCATCACATCATAACTTCGTCATCGTGGCTCTGATTCGTGCGTGTAGCATATCAAAATGTTCGTATCGACGAGTACATCATTTCATATCATTGCATCATTTTCATTTGAGCTCATATTGGCGCCCGAAATGCTGTTGGAAGAGGGCTATGTGATGATTATGTCAGATCTGTTTCAGCAAATGGCCTTTTGTCATTTTTGCCATGATTATTGTGTGCATGCTATGATCCCGAGCTCTACATGTGTTTTGAAGAATGCCATGCCATCTTTACAGGGGTTTATGCCATGTATTTTTTTGATCTTTGTGGTGACTATCACAAGCATGCAAAGTAGCTTACTCGATGATGCTGATTTCAGGGACTTGGAATTTCACCAAGTCCTTGTCCTGTATTTCTTTTTATGCCATATGTTCATGTTGTTTCCTAGTGATCCGTGCCTTTTTTGAGGATGATCAGTAAGGATGTTTTGTTAATATTATGGTGCTCTATCCATCCATGTCTTTGTTTGCATTTATGGAGCACCCTAGCTTGAGGAAATCGAGCTCTATTTTTGCTATAAAATGTTCCTGGCAGATTGTTAACATGTTTAGCGATTTTGCCGAGCTTATTGTTGTTGATCCGTGCATGCTATGTTGTTGTTCTTGCCATGTATAGCTTCTATGCCATGTCTATTTGCTGGGTGTATGGTTAGTTTGTCATTCCATGCTTTGTAATGAGTGCATCGAGATCATAAACATGCCTACTTGATAATTGTTTTGCCATGCTCCAGTTTTTCACCAAGTCTGAATCTGTTTATGTTTTTGCTATGTTCACATGCTTGCAATTGTATTTTTTGATCCCTTTTGACTCATGGTCAGTAAGGTACTTTTGTTATATGCTTTGAGTATCTTCATGCCATGCCTTGCTTTGCCATGATATGTTCCTGGAGCATGTAGTTATCATGCTCCAAACATTGCTTCCTGATGATAACTCCTGACTTGCTGTTAATTTCACTAAGTCTGAAATCTGTTATCTTTTGCTCTTTTGCCATGCTTGTTTGAACCTGTTAATGGATGAATTAGCCGTAGCTCAGTGTTCATCTTTTGTCAATCATTATGAGTGGATCCCTGCCATGTATTTTGTTTCTATGTTTGGGTGTAGTAGCATGTTGTTCTTGATGCATTTAGAAGGCTACTTGCTGATTATCGCAGACCGGTGCCATATTTGTTTGCTTGCCATTTCCAAACCGTGCATCCGATTCCGGCGATCTTTATATCGATTTCAACCGAAATCATCTCCTCTATCCAGTGGCACTCTTGATTTTCCAAGTTGAGGCCAGGTTCAATCATTCCTTTCCAATCATGCATATGCATCACATACCGCATCCTGCATATCATGTCATGTTGATGTGTTGTTTGTTTACTATGTTGTGTGCTTCTTTCCGGTGTTGCTTCTTCGGGTTGGTTCCGATAACATCGCGTTTTTGAGGAACCGTTCGACTACGTCCATTTGTCTTCTTCATGGACTTCTTCCTTGCAGTATTTCAGGCAAGATGACCATACCCTCGAAATCACTTCTATCTTTGCTTGCTAGTTGCTCGCTCTTTTGCTATGCCTATGCTATGATACCTACCACTTGCTTATCATGCCTCCTATATTGTTAAGCCAAGCCTCTAACCCACCTTGTCCTAGCAAACCATTGTTTGGCTATGTTACCGCTTTGCTCGGCCCCTCTTATAGCGTTGTTAGTTGCAGGTGAAGATTGGAGTTTGTTCCATGTTGGAACATGGATATTTTGTTGGGATATCACAATATCTCTTATTTAATTAACACATCTATATACTTGGTAAAGGGTGGAAGGCTCGGCCTTATGCCTGGTGTTTTGTTCCACTCTTGCCGCCCTAGTTTCCATCATATCGGTGTTATGTTCCCGGATTTTGCGTTCCTTACACGGTTGGGTTATAATGGGAACCCCTTGACAGTTTGCCTTGAATAAAACTCCTCCAGCAATGCCCAACATTGGTTTTACCATTCGCCACCTAGCCTCTTTTTCCCTTGGGTTCCGCGGACTCAAGGGTCATCTTTATTTAAACCCCCCCCCCCCCCGGGGCCAGTGCTCCTCTGAGTGTTGGTCCACCTTGTCAGACGCCGGTGGCCACCAGGGGCAACTCTGGGCTGGCCTACCGGAAGTTTGGACAATCTGAGTGTGCCCTGAGAACGAGTTATGTGCAGCTCCTATCGGGATTTGTCGGCACATTAGGGCGGTGTTGCTGGACTTGTTTTACCATTGTCGAGGATGTCTTGTAACCGGGATGCCGAGTCTGATCGGATTTTCTTAGGAGAAGGAATATCCTTCGTTGACTGTGAGAGCTTGTGATGGGCTAAGTTGGGACACCCCTGTAGGGATTTGAACTTTCAAAATCCATGCCCGCGGTTATGGGCAGATGGTAATTTGTAAATGTCCGGTTGTAGAAAACCTGAAGTTGATCTTAATTAAAATACATCAACCGCGTGTGTTACTGTGACGGTCTCTTCTCGGCGGGGTCCGGGAAGTGAACACGGTGTTGGAGTTATGTTTGGCGTAGGTTGTTCTAGGATCACTTCTTGATCATAGTTTGTTCAACTGTGCTTTTGCCTTCTCTTCTCGCTCTCATTTGCGTATGTTAGCCACCTAATATGCTAGTCGCTTGCTGCAGCTCCACTTCATACCTTTTACCCTACCTATAAGCTTAAATAGTCTTGATCGCGAGGGTGTGAGATTGCTGAGTCCCCGTGACTCACAGATACTTCCAAAACCAGCTTGCAGGTGCCATTGAACTGTGCAGATGACGCAACCGAGCTCAAGGAGGAGCTCAATGAAGATCGTGTTCATTATGTCGTTTCCGTTTCCAGTTGATCAGTAGTGGAGCCCAGTTGGGGTCAATCGGGGATCTGTGTAGCATTTGGGGTAGTCATCTTTATTTTTGGTTCCATAGTCGGACCTTGTTTGTATCTGGATGATGTAATGCTTTATTCATGTAATTGTGTGAAGTGGCGATTGTAAGCCAACTATGTAAGCCTTTCCCTTATGTATTACATGGGTTGTGTGAAGATTACCTCACTTGCGACATTGCTTTCAATGCGGTTATGCCTCTAAGTCGTGCTTCGACACGTGGGAGATATAGCCGCATCGAGGGCGTTACAAGTTGGTAATCAGAGCCTTCCCCGACTTAGGAGCCCCCTGCTTGATCGAATCACTGGCGTTGTTGAGTCTAGAAAAATGTTTTGAGTCTTATAGGATTATATATATCGGAGAGTAGGATTCTTTTTACTCCTCAGTCCCTTCGTCGCTCTGGTAAGGCATCCTGACGTAGAGTTTTGACTCTTCTCTTCTCAAATTTCACTAAAAAAATTTAGGATCACGCGGGTATTTGGAATTGTTCCGATGGTTTTGTGACGAGAACATCTTGGTGCCTCCTGAAATTTAGCGGTTGTGGCAGTGTCCCGGGGAGTTGAGCTCCGAGGTGTTGTCGTCACAATTTTATCGTTGCAATTCTGGAATACCTGAGCTCGCTGACATCGAAAATCTCTTTTATGCAGTTGTTGGTGAGATAACCTCGACGCCACCCAGTACTGGGGTGGGAGTTCGGGAGTATTGCCATAAATCATATAACGGATGCTTTTCGAAGGTTGAGGTAAATGATTTCCGAAGGTTTCTTGGTTATGTGTTGAAGGATGGATACAGCTGGATGTAGGATTTGTTAGTTTTGGGTGAGATATTATGCTTCCCCTGTATCCCCAACACCTGATTGCATAACTGGAAAGTTTCAGGAGTTTATAAGTGGGAATTCAAGTAGCTCTTAGGATATCTTTCCGACAGATGTATGATATGAAATTGGGGTTCGACGTCTAGTGGTCTGCCTATCCACGGTTGGTTTTACAGTGGTCTCGTTGTGTCTTAAAGAGTCCTTGGCTATGCCGACTCGGGGACGCTTCGTATGTCATGTGCACTACCTTGTACATGATGGTGCTGTACGATCGAGCCCGTGTAGGACCCACCACGAAAACTTTGGATGAAATCTCTATCATATGTTTGTTCTGGCTTATTCTGCAAGCCAATCCTTTGTTTTGCTTTTGAGTTGTGGTATTTGAGTTGCTTCGAAGTCAAGTGTGATCCCATACCTTTTTCCTAAGCGGTGTTCTCATGTTCCTATGTGGATACTAATCCTTCTTGATCATCGAGATTGTCATGTCAATCCTTCTCAACCGGCATATTTCTCTTCAAGTGGATCCATCCATTTTCAACATCCGCAAGATCAACTCAAGTCTTTTTAACGGTGTTTGTTTCATCCGTCTCCAAGTTGCCTTTGTTTTTCTCGCCCACCCACTCTTTTTCTTCAAGGACTAAGATTTCTTAATCGAGTATCCATCTTATTGATGTGAAGTCTCTCCATTCTTTTCCTTCAATGTTCTTATCCGGTGATTCTCATGAAGATACTAACGGAGCCTCAAGTTCATCATTCTTTGTTCTTTTTCTTCTCCGGTGGATTCTAGTCAAGCCTTGTCAATCATATCTCTTCCTTGTTTCAATACTTTCTCTTGTCGGTGCACCTCTCAATCATTCATTTCTCTCTAATCATTTGTTCTGGAGTGCTCAAGATATCTCGATGATTCGTGCTTCCACTCTGCTTTCGTTCAAGCTCTTTCGAGGATGTTATCTCATTCAAGCCTTTTAATTCAACCGGCGCAATCTTCCTTTTAAATCGTTCAATGGTGTATCTTTTCAGTGGGGCCTAACCCACAGGTCTTTTCCTAGGATCTTACCTGACTCTTCTAATTCTTTTCGGAGTTATTTTCAAATTCATCTCAAAGTTTGACGTAAAAATGATTCATCATCAGTCAGAGGGTTTCTCCAAGATCTTCAAATTCTTTTCATGGTTGATTCAGCCCTTATATTCTTCTTTATTCCGGGGTGTCTCAAAAATTCATGGTGGTGTTTCTCGTCGTCATTCTCGGATTTTGAAGACCGAAGAAGAGTTTCTCTTTCATCTTGCTCCATTCTCTTCAAGATTCATGATTCTAGCTTGTTGCCATCCTCTCATAATTATTTTTGATTGTGGGAATTCTTTTCACCTATCCGGAGTAATTCAAGAGTCTTCTCAGTTTGATTATCCGGAGTCCATCAATTCATGTTTATTTCATTCTCAGCTTTCAGTTATCATTCTCCAATCTTACCGGTGCATCGTTCAAGTGATCTCTAATCAGTCGTGATCCCTTCGTTCTCATGTATCAAATTCCCTCAAGTATCCTGATTCGTTCTCTAATTCTTCCCGGTGTTCCTTTATCTTTACTTCGTTCATTTCCAATTCTTACGGTGGTTCGTTCAAGATTCTCTTCCATGGTTATCATATTAATTCATTCGTTGTTTCATCTTACCGGTGGTTCGTGGAATGCATTCTCAAGTTTATGTTATATCTCTCTTAATCTTTTCTACGAGAATAAGTAATATGTCAAATCCGTTGATTGTCATCAATTTAATTGGTGAAGGATAAGCATAATGTAATTCTTATTCTTGATTCATCGTGTGAACTCAATTCCCTATTCCGGAGGCTCATCAAATTCCTGATTTCAATTGTCTCATCTTCTCTTTTTCCGGAGTTCCAACCTTTTTCAATTATTTCACCACAGAGATTCATTTAAATTGGTACAAGGATTCACCTTGTGTTTTCAACTTCTCTTTCCTTTCGTTTGATCATTCTTTTGTTTACCGGAGTTCTTCATGAAGGTTCTACATGATGGTTCATCAAGGATTTAATTTCTTCTCGAAGTGTTCATCAACATTCTTTTCTAAGGAGCTCAAGTTTTCTTCATCTTGCAATCCGGAGTCCAATTCTTTCACACATATCTTTTGAGATGGTGTTATGTCATTTTTGATATTTTCCCTTCGTGCTTCATGATTCACATGTTGTCAAGAACGAGATATTTTAAATCCATCAATCTCTTCATTGGAGTTATCTTGGGTTATATTTCACCTAAAGCTTTCCCTAAGGATTGTTGCTATGAATGGTGATAATATATGATCCAAGTTCTTCATCTATCCTCCTGGTGAAATATTTTCTCGCCTCCTTGTCATATAAATCCAATCAAATCTTTTCCGTGAGTGGCAAGTTGTCACCTCATAATTTTGAGATGTTCTCCATAAGCCCACTACAAGCTTACTCCTTTCGTTGTTGGTTTTCCAACAACTCCGTTCGACCCTTCTCCTAAGGATGCCTTCTCAAACTCTCTTGTGGCACTAGTTGACCTTTTCTTCTCCATCCTTTCATTTCAATGATCTATATTCTTTCTTCTTACGGAGGCTTTGTGATGTTTCTCGTTTCTCTCTTCATCTCAAGTTGTGAAGATCATGAACTTTTCATGCTTATCCTTTTAACCGGGGTGTTGTCACCTCTTGCTCAAGTTCTTTTTGCCTTATCAAGCCTTGCACCTCTTTTCAGTCGGAGTGCTGTCTGAGATCTTTCTTACCCCTTGTTCCATTCATTCATTAGTTCCGGAGGCAGGGTGTTGTGTTTTCATCAAGTATCTTCTCATCTTATCAAGTTCTTATTCAATTCCTTTTCTTTTCAACAGGAGTGCTACCCGGATCGGTTCTTTCTTATTCCTCTTTCTTAACGAAGAGCTTTCGACTTCATTCATCTCCGTTGTATTCTTTTCCCGAAATGGCTTAACCTTTTCAAGGTTCTTTGGTCTCACTCATTGGTCAAAGAAGCAACTTAGTTTTACCTCTTCTCTTTCTCTTCTGTTTTCCCTCCGGTGCCATTCTAGATCTCGGGGAGAGATCCTCTCGTAGTGGTGGAGTGTTGTAACGCCCCGAGACCGATGTGCCACATGTCCTCCAGTTATTCGCTGTTGTTGCCTTGTCATTGCTTGCATGTCATGCATTGCATATCGTGTCATCATGTGCATTTCATTTGCATACATGTTCGTCCCAAGCATACGAGCATTTTCCCCGTTGTCCGTTTTGCATTCCGGCGCTCTTATGTCACCCGTTGTCCCTTTCTACCTCTTTTTGTGTGCGGGTGTTAAACGTTTTCGGATTGGACCGAGACTTGTCATGCGGCCTTGGTTTACTAACAGTAGACCGCCTGTCAAGTTTCGTGCCATTTGGACTTCGTTTGATACTCCAACGGTTAACCGAGGGACCGAAAAGGCCTCGTGTGTGTTGCAGCCCAACACCCCTCCAAAGTGGCCCAAACCCCACCTAAACCTCTCCCATCATCTCGGTCGTTCGATCACGATCGTGTGGCCGAAAACCGCACCTCATTTGAACTCTCCTAGCTCCCTCTACCTATAAATATGTGATCCCCTCCGAAATTCGCGTAGATGAAACCATAAAACTTCTCCCCGCGCCGCCGGACACTTCCTCCCGCACCGGACGGACATGTCCACCCTGCCGCCACATCACTCCGGCCAATCGGGAGCCGCCACCTCAGCACCGCCGCCTCCCTCCTCCACTCGTGCGCCGCCATGTGTCGCCGCCACCCTACTCCACCGCGCGGCTCGCGGAGCCCATCGCAGGCCCGCGTAGGCCTGCGCACAACCGCCGCTCGCCTGCTGCGGCCCGGACGCCATGCTGCCCGGCTCTACTCTCCGCCGCCACCGCGCCGCCGCAGGGCACCTCGCTGCCGGAGTTGCGCCGCCGCCGCCATGGATCCGAGCGTCGCCGCCTTGCCGGAGCACCCCGCGCCGCCCATCGCCGCCTTGTGCCTCGCCTCGCATCGCCCTTCGTGCCACGGCGTCGCCCCGCCGCCACCAACGCTCGCCGGCGACCGCGAGCCCGCCGCCTCGCCGGACCTCGCTTGCCGCGCCGGACTCGAGTTCACCGGAGGCAACTCCGGCCGAATTCGGGGAGTGGGATCAGATCCACCCACTCCCCCATCCAAACACTTCGTCCCCGAACCGGATCCGCGCCGTTCCGCTTCTCCTCATCCATGGTTGACTTTTTCCACGAGGTGAAATATGTCTAAGTCCCCAGATCTGCTATGTTTTATGCACACTTCATCACATCATAACTTCGTCATCGTGGCTCTGATTCGTGCGTGTAGCATATCAAAATGTTCGCGTCGACGAGTACATCATTTCATCTCATTGCATCATTTTCATTTGAGCTCATCTTGATGCCCGAAATGCTGTTGGAAGAGGGCTATGTGATGATTATGTCAGATCTGTTTTAGCAAATGGCCTTTTGTCATTTTTGCCATGATTATTGTTTGCATGCTATGATCCTGAACTCTACATGTGTTTTGAAGAATGCCACGCCATCTTTACAGGGGTGTATGCCATGTATTTTTGTGATCTTTGTGGTGACGAGCACAAGCATGCAAAGTAGCTTACTCAATGATGCTGATTTCAGGGACTTATAATTTCACTAAGTCCTTGTCCTATATTTGTTTTTATGCCATATGTTCATGTTGTTTCCTAGTGATCTGTGCCTCTTTTGAGGATGATCAGTAAGGATGTTTTGTTAATATTGTGGTGCTCTATCCATCCATGTCTTTGTTTGAATTTATGGAGCAACCTAGCTTGAGGCAATCGAGCTCTACTTTTGCTATAAATGTTCCTGGCAGATTGTTAACATGTTTAGCGATTTTGCCGAGCTTATTGTTGTTGATCCGTGCATGCTATGTTCTTGTTCTTGCCATGTATAGCTTCTATGCCATGTCTATTTGCTGGCTGTATGGTTAGTTTGTCATGCCATGCTTTGTAATGAGTGCATTGAGCTTGTAAACATGCCTACTTGATAACTGTTTTGCCATGCTCCAGTTTTTCACTAAAGTCTGAATCTGTTTATGTTTTTGCTATGTTCACATGCTTGCAATTGTATTTTCTGATCCCTTTTGGCTCATGGTCAGTAAGGGACTTTTGTTATATGCTTTGAGTAGCTTCATGCCATGCCTTGATTTGCCATGATATGTTCCTGTAGCATGTAGTTATTATGCTCTAAACATTGCTTCCTGATGATAATTCCTGACTTGTTGTTAATTTCACTAAGTCTGAAACATGTTATCTTTTGCTCCTTTGCCATGCTTGTTTGAACCTGTTAATGGATGAATTAGCCGTAGCTCAGTGTTCATCTTTTGTCAAGCATTATGAGTGGATCCCTGCCATGTATTTTGTTGCTATGTTTGGGTGCTCAAACTATGGTCATCACCGGTAAGTATCCCGATTATTGTCACTTCGGGGTTAACGAATCATAACACATAATAGGTGACTATAGACTTGCAAAATAGGATCAAGAACTCTCATATATTGATGAAAATATAATAGGTTCAGATCTGAAATCATGGCACTCGGGCCCTACTGATAAGCATTAAGCATAGCAAAGTCATAGCAACATCGATCTCAGAACATAGTGGATACTAGGGATCAAACCCTAACAAAACTAACTCGATTACATGATAGATCTCATCCAACCCATCACCGTCCAGCAAGCCTACGATGGAATTACTCACGGTGAGCATTATGAAATTGGTGATGGAGGATGGTTGATGATGACGATGGCGACGGATTCCCCTCTCCGGAGCCCGGATGGACTCTAGATCAGCCCTCCCGAGAGGTTTTAGGGCTTGGCCGCGGCTCCGTATCGTAAAACGCGATGAATCCTTCTCTCTGATTTTTTTCTCCTTGAAAGAAAATATAGTGAGTTGGAGTTGAGGTCGGAGGAGCTCCAGGGGGCCCACGAGGTAGGGGGGCACGCCCTAGGGGGGCATGCACGCCCCCACCCTCGTGGACAGGTGGTGGGCCCCCTGGTCTTCATCTTTTGTAAGGATTTTTTATTATTTCGGAAAAGATGTTCTGTGAAGTTTCAGGTCATTCCGAGAACTTTTGTTTCTGCACATAAATAACACCATAGCAATTCTGCTGAAAGCAGCATCAGTCCGAGTTAGTTCCATTCAAATCATGCAAGTTAGAGTACAAAACAAGGGCAAAAGTGTTTGGATAAGTAGATACGACGGAGACGTATCAAGCGCCATCGAGGATATTTTCTCCTCGTCTTGGTGCCGAGCATCTTGTTCAGCCTTTAACTCGGTCGATGCCTTTTCGGCAGCTGCATCACTAAACCGTGCCCGCTCCTTGGCCCGGGCCAGCTCTGCCCGAAGAATCTCAATGGCGGCGGCACCATCTGCAGCCATGCATATTACAGTATGCAACTTTTAGCGTCACGCTTATATTACAAACACGTATATGTAAGGATTGCTCTGAATACGTACCTTGCAACTCGTCAAGACACCTGTTGATAAGCGCGATATTAGTATCTGCCTCATCAATCTTGTGTTGCAAATCCGCAATCTCTACAGTCTGGAAAATTTCCGGGGAGGTCACAGTCTGTGTTCCAATTAATCATATTACTTCCTGGGCATATCTATTGATCCTCTGATCGCCTCCCTCGGGAAGCCAATCAGAGTCTCAGGGGCTACTATCTATACACAGATGTATTCTTGAATAAAACACAATCGAACATATTATGGCACAAACCTCGAAGCCTCTTAGCAGGCCCACAATCCTCATTCAATCCGCTTTTCACGGACAGGATCTTTTCGACCACCGTGCCCATCAAGGTACAATGTTCCTCTGAGACAGACGCCTATCGCAGCATGTTTGTCAATATATCCGGCACCTCTGGGTCTCTGGAGGCTGCTGTAGGAGTACGTCCTCCCTTTGAAGGGATCCGTTTATTCGTATCCGGCTGTAGAACGGAATGTTCGGGGCCTTTATTGTTGGTCCCTGGACCCTGGGCCACTGAAGTATCACCTTTAGGTTATGTCTTCATCATCCCTCGCACCACTTGTTGATCAGGAGAGACCCTCCGCGACGACACCTCGAAGTCGTCTGCCCTGTTGGGTGAGGAGACTGGTGGAGGCATCTCGCTCTCCATCATCTCTAGAAGAAGATCCCCCGAGGAAGAGGATTGTTGAAGAAGACTGCGTGCCGAACTGCAAAAAACATATATTCTAGATGTTACAAGAAAGGGATGGGATGTGTTTAAAACACCCTTGTTCACTTACAATTTGGCCTGAGGCTTTTCCTCGTCATGGGACTGCGCGATGACGTTGTCCTCCAAGCCCGAGCCACCCGACGAAGGCATCTTGCCTTGCTTAGGAGCCTTTTCCTCCCAATCTACGGAGGCGGCCCTTTTCTTCCCATGGGGGGGAAGAGACGTTGACTTCCCCGTCATTTTTGTCTTCGGACGATGGAATCTTGATTCCTCCGGACACAATGTCTGGCACACCTTCGGGATGGGGGCCATCTTTGGTCCTCTCTGCCTTGCCCTCCTTCACATGCATCTGGTACGGTGCCGGGGCTAGCATCCTTGTTAATACAGGATCTGCTGAACCTTCGAGAAGGGGGGCCGGACACCTAATCAGCTCCGCTTTCTTTATCCAGCCCTGGAAGGAGATAGTTTGCTCAGTAATGTACTATGGCATACTTAAAAAAGGGGTGTTCGAAAGTCAAGTGCTTACCGGGGTATCCGGACGGTTACAGTTGAGGCCTGCGTCCTCAGTAGTGTTCGGCCAATGTTTTCGTTTTCTGAAAAACAACCTCCACATCCCTTTGTGCATAATGCCGAAGAAGTGTTGGAGAGTTCGTGGTCCTTCTGGGTTGAAATCCCACATACGGAGAGGCCTACGTTGGCATGGTAGGATTCGGCGAATCAGCATTACTTGAATCACGCTGACAAGATCGATGTCCCTCTCGAGGAGCGTTCAGATGCGGCTTTGTAGAGTCCGCACTTCATCAACTGATCCCCAATCTAGCCCCTTGTTGGCCCATGATGCAAGCTGTAACGGTGGGCCAGGGCGAAACATGGGTGCAGCTACCCACTTGGTGCTGCGGGGCTCCGTAACGTAAAACCACTCTCGCTGCCATTGATTGGAAGCTTCGGTAAAAGAGCCTTTTGGCCAAGGAGTGTTGGTGAGCGAGCTGACTATAGCACCGCCGCACTCCACCTGTTCCCCGTCGACTACCTTTGGTTTCACACCAAAGGTCTTGAGCCATAAGCCGAAGTGTGGGAGGATTTGGAGGAAGGACTCGCACGTAATGATGAACGCCGAGACATGGAGGAAAGACTCTGGAGCTAGATCATGAAAATCTAGTCCATAATAGAACATTAGCCCCCGAATGAAGGGATCAAGAGCGAGACCTAGCCCTCGAAGGAAGTGTGAGATGAATACGACCCTCTCGCCAGATCTACGGGTCGGGATAACCCGCCTTTGAGCAGGAAGCCTGTGGTGGATTTCCGCGGTCAGGTATCTGGCCGCTCGAAGCTTCGCGATGTCCTCCTCTATAAAGAGGAAGCCACCCATCGACCTTGAGGGCTGGGTCCGTACATAATGGGGAAGCTCGGAGCAATGAATTCGAAACCTTGGGTGCTAGAACTCGAGGTTGGAGAGGCTGAGTAGAAGTTTGGCATCAAAAAGGACAGCCCTTGGTTCCTTTATAAGGGTAGCAAGAATTAAACGCCTCCTCTTAAGCCTGAAAGCCCGCCTATTCCTAAGGGATCTTTCCAACAGAATGGTTGGGTTACAGATGCTCGTGTTAATGAGAATCCCATAATAAGGGGACACGATCTCTGTTTCGACAGAGCGTGCCAATAGCTACCGCGCCTTGAAACATGGAATGGCGGAACAGGAAACGGTTTGAAAAACCGGGCGAGCGTGATGTCACGTTATAAAAGTTGTCATCAGATTGGACTCGTGGAATATTATATTCTCTCCGTGGTTGTGTGTGGTGTTGTGTTACATGTCCGGACACGTTCAAATACGTCCCAAGACTACCTTGGAGTTCGGAGGAAGGAACCCACCTTGCAATGCCGAAGACAGATCTACGCGCCGAATACGTTGTCATTGAAGCCAGGTTCAGGGGCTACTGAGGGAGTCCTGGAATAAGGGGTCCTCGGGCGTCTGGCCTGTTAGCCATGGGCCGGACTGATGGGTTGTGAAGATACGAAGACCGAAGACTGCAATCATGTCCGGATGGGACTCTCCTTGGCGTGGAAGGCAAGCTTCACGACCAAATATGTAGATTCCCTTCTTTGTAACCGACTTTGTGTAACCCTAGATCCTCCCGGTGTCTATATAAACTGGAGGACTTAGTCCGGAGGAGGCTCATTATCATAACCATACAAGCTAGGCCTCTAGGGTTTAGCCATTACGATCTCGTGGTAGATCAACTCTTGTAATACTCATATTCATCAAGATCAATCAAGTAGGACATAGGGTATTACTTCCATAGAGAGGGCCCGAACCTGGGTAAAACATTGTGTCCCATGTCTCCTGTTACCATCGACCTTAGACGCACAGTTCGGGACCCCCTACCCGAGATCCGCCGGTTTTGACACCGACGGTCGCAAACTAGTAATGATCAAGAAGTGATCCTGAACTACTTACGTTCAAACACAACCCACCCGTGTTCTCCTCTCGAACTTCCCTGAAAAGAGACAGTCACGGTTACACACATGGTTGGTGTATTTTAATTGAGTTTACTTCAAGTTCACTACAACCGGATATTAAAAAATTCCCATCTGCCACATAACCGCGGGCACGGCTCTTGAAAGTTTAAACCCTGCAGGCGTGTCCCAACTTAGCCCATGACAAGCTCACGATCCACGGAGACAATCCTCCATCGCCGGACCCTCCGATCAGCCTAGGAATCCCGGTGTGATGACCCACAAGTGTAGGGGATCTATCGTAGCTTTTCGATAAGTAAGAGTGTCGAACCCAACGAGGAGCAGAAGGAAATGATAAGAAGTTTTCAGTAAGGTATTCTCCGCAAGCATTGAAATTATCGGTAAGAGATAGTTTTGTGATAAGGTAATTTGTAACGAGTAGCAAGTATAAAAGTAAATAAGGTGCAGCAAGATGGCCCAATCCTTTTTGTAGCAAAGCACAAACCTAGACAAACTCTTATATGAAGGAAAGCGCTCCCGAGGACACATGGGAATTATCATCAAGCTAGTTTTCATCACGTTCCTATGATTCGCGTTCGATACGTTGATAATCTGATATGTGGGTGGACCGGTGCTTGGGTGCTGTCCTTACTTGGACAAGCATCCCACTTATGATTAACCACCATTGCAAGCATCCACAACTACAATAGAAGTATTAAGGTAAACCTAACCATAGCATGAAACATATGGACCCAAATCAGCCCCTTACGAAGCAACGCATAAACTAGGGTTTAAGCTTCTATCACTCTAGCAACCCATCATCTACTTATTACTTCGCAATGCCGCCCTATAGGCCCAAACAATGGTGAAGTGTCATGTAGTCGATGTTCACATGACACCACTAGAGGGATGACAACATACATCTCATCCAAATATCAAACAAATACCAAATTCACATGACTACTTATAGCAAGACTTCTCCCATGTCCTCAGGAACAAACGTAGCTACTCACAAAGCATATTCATGTTCATAATCAGAGGGGTATTAATATGCATAATGGATCTGAACATATGATCTTCCACCAAGTAAACCAACTAGCATCAACTACAAGGAGTAATTAACACTACTAGCAACCCACAGGTACCAATCTGAGGTTTGGATACAAAGATTGGATACAAGAGATGAACTAGGGTTTGAGATGAGATGGTGCGGGTGAAGATGTTGATGGAGATTGACCCCCTCCCGATGAGAGGATCATTGGTGATGACGATGGTGATGATTTCCCCCTCTCGGAGGGAAGTTTCCCCGGCAGAACAGCTCTGCCGGAGACCTAGATTGGTTCCGCCAAGGTTACGCCTCGTGGCGGCGGAGTTTCTTCCCCAAAGCTTGCTTATTATTTTTTTCTCGGACGAAAGACCTCTTATAGCAGAAGATAGGCATCAGAGGGCCACCAAGGGGCCCACGAGGGAGGGGCGCGCCCCCCACCCTCGTGGCCAGGGTGTGGGCCCCCTCGGGTACTTCTTTCACCCAATATTTTTTATATATTCTGGAAATAACTTCCGTGAAGTTTCAGGACTTTTGGAGTTGTGCAGAATAGGTCTCTAATATTTGCTCCTTTTCCAGCCCAGAATCCCAGCTGCCGGCATTCTCCCTCTTCATGTAATCCTTGTAAAATAAGAGAGAATAGGCATAAGTATTGTAACATAATGTGTAATAACAGCGCATAATGCAATAAATATCGATATAAAAGCATGACGCGAAATGGACGTATCAACTCCCCCAAGCTTAGACCTCGCTTGTCCTCAAGCGGAAGCCGAAATCAAAAAATATGTCCACATGTTTGGAGATAGAGGTGTCGATAAAAATAAAATACGGACATGAGGGCATCATGATCATTCTTAGAACAGCAACATATATATATATATATATATTGTCATATGATATCTTATGCTAAAGTAACAATTCAATCACAATTTCAAGTATGAATCATAAACTTTATTGAGAACCAACAAACTCTAATCTCAGTCATTGAGACAATTGCAATTTATCATAACATAGGAAAGAGTCAATATAAGAGCTTTTCAGCAAGTCCACATACTCAACCATCTTTTAGTATTTCACAATTGCTAACACTCAGGCAATATTTATGGTTATGAAGTTTTAATCGGACACAGAGAAAGATAGGGGCTTATAGTTTTGCCTCCCAATGTTTTACCTCAACGGTAATGTCAACAATAATAGTTCATGAAAACTCACATCCAATTAGCTATATATATCAGGATCTTTCCAACACATTGTTCTTGCCAAAGGATAAAATGTAAAAAGGAAAGGTGAATATCACCATGACTCTTTGCATGAAGTATAAGACAAGAATAAAAGATAGGCCCTTCGCAAAGGGAAGCAGAGGTTGTCATGCGCTTTTATAGTTGGATGCACGAAATCTTAATACAAAAGAACTTCACTTTATATTGCCACTTGTGATACGGAACTTTATTATGCAGTCCGTCGCTTTTATTTCTTCCATATCACAAGATCATATAAAGCTTATTTTCTCCACATTAATGAGTCATACATATTTAGAGAGCAATTTTTATTGCTTGTACCGATGACAACTTACTTGAAGGATCTTACTCAATCCATAGGTAGATATGGTGGACTCTCATGGCAAAACTAGGTTTAGGGATATTTGCAAGCACAAGTAGTATCTCTATTTGGTGCAAAGAAATTGGCTAGCATGAGAGGAAAAGGCAATCTCAACATGTTGGACGATCCATGACAATATAATTTATCTCAGATGTAAGAAAACATATCCCATTACGTTGTCTTCCTTGTCCAACATCAACTCTTTAGCATGTCATATTTTAATGAGTGCTCACAATCATAAAAGATGTCCAAGATAGTATATTTATATGTGAACCTCTCTTTCTTTATTACTTCCTATTAATTGCAACGATGACCAAAACTATGTTTTCAACTCTCAACAACTTTTATTCATCATACTCTTTATATGTGAGCTCATTACTCTCCATAAGATCCATATGACCCCTTTATTTCTTTTTATTTCTTCTCTTTTATTTTATTCCCTCAAGATCATAGCAAAATAATCAAGCCCTTGACTCAACACTAATATTTATTATATATAGCTCACGGACTCGATTACATAGGAAGATCGTAAAGAAAAACTCACAACTAGATCATACTAAAATTTTATTCTACTAGATCAAGATATTATCAAAAGGATCGAACTAAGAGAAACGGTAAAGATAAAAGTGATGGTGATACGATACCGGGGCACTCCCCCAAGCTTGGAATTTGCCAAGGGGGGGGTGCCCATACCCATGTGATTATATCTCTTTTGCCGGGGGTGGTGATGTGATATTCTTGGCTATGATACCCCTCAGGATACGATTCTCCTCTTCGAGCTTGTTGACTTGCTGCTTGAGGCCCATTATTTCTTTTCGGAGCTTTCCCGTGACGGCTAAAGCTCCTTTCACCCATGGATGTTGCATAGCTGCGGGAGAACAAGTAACACTCTTTTTCGTATTTTCATAAGAAAGAAATCTGACATTGGAAGGGATGACCGAGTTTGGAATAGCTGAGCTCTATAGTTCCCCCATCGTGAATCCTGCTCGAAAACGAGGAAGTAACTTCTTGATCCTCCTCCATGGCATCTATCCTTTTCAAGTTAGCTTCCATCTCTTCCTCCGTTGAGGGCCCAAAGTGGTCAGCATTGCTATTTACTCTTGGCCCCAGTGTCGGATGAGACACCCGACTCTCCCCGACTGACTCTTGAGAAGACATCTTGCTCTAAACCTGCAACAGAAACAACTCGAAACAAAAACAATGGATATTCGCGTGATACGGTGGTCAAAACCTTTGGGAGATTATATAATAAATTTTTACCGACCAAAAGAAGTATCGTGCAAGAAAACGGAGTCCGGAGAGCACACGAGGTGCCCACGAGGCAGGGGGGCGCGCCCTCCACCCTCGTGGAAGCCCCGTGTCCTTTCCAGTCTGCTTCTTATTTTCCTATTTTTTTATATATTCTAAAACGGAGAAATATTGCCACTAGAACAATTTTGGAGTTGGGTTACTTACCGTACCACGCACCTATTCCTTTTCGGAGTCTGAAACATTCTGGAAAGTGTCCCTTATGTATTCCTCTGGGGTTATGGTTTCAATAATATTAGTTTCAACATTTATGGGATTACCTGAGATATAATGTTTGATTCTTTGACCGTTCACCACCTTCGGATTTGTGCCTTCGAAGTTGTTGATTTTTATGGCACCGGAGCGATAGACCTCCTTGATAACGTAAGGATCTTCCCATTTAGAGAGAAGTTTGCCTACAAAAAATCTTAAACGAGAGTTGTATAACAATACATAATCACCTACATTGAACTCACGTTTTTGTATCCTTTTGTCATGCCTTCTTTTAACTTTTTCTTTAAACAAGTTGGCATTTTCATAAGCTTGGGTTCTCCATTCATCAAGTGAGCTAATGTCAAAAAGCATCTTCTCACTAGCAAGTTTGAAGTCATAGTTGAGCTCTTTAATAGCCCAATATGCCTTATGTTCTAATTCGAGAGGTAAGTGACATGCTTTACCATAAACCATTTTATATGGAGAAATACCCATAGGATTTTTATATGCAGTTCTATAAGCCCATAATGCATCATCAATTTTCTTGGACCAATTCTTTCTAGATCTATTAACAGTCTTTTGCAAAATTAATTTAAGCTCTCTATTGCTAAGTTCTACTTGACCACTAGATTGTGGGTGATAAGGAGATGCAATTCTATGATTAACATCTTACTTAGCAAGAATTTTACAAAAGGCACCATGAATAAAATGTGAACCACCATCAGTCATTACATATCTAGGGACTCCAAACCTTGGAAAAATAACTTCCTTAAGCATTTTAATAGAGGTGTTATGATCATCACTACTAGTTGGAATAGCTTCTACCCACTTAGTAACGCAATCAACAGCAACTAAAATATGTGTATATCCATTAGAGGAAGGAAAAGGTCCCATATAATCAAAGCCCCAAACATCAAATGGTTCAATAACAAGTGAATAATTCATAGGAATTTCTTGACGTCTACTAATATTACCAATTCTTTGACATTCATCACAAGATAAGACAAACTTACTGGCATCCTTGAAGAGAGTAGGCCAATAGAAACCAGATTGCAATACCTTATGTGCAGTTCTGTCTCCAGCATGGTGTCCTGCATAAGCCTCGAAGTGACACTTGCGTCAATAGGTAGTGGGTCATCAAGAACATTTTCTAACCTATACAAGTTATCTGCAACGGGGTTCTCAGCTCCCTTTCTATCAATAATATGAAAATCAAATTCTTGTAGCAGGAGAACCCATCTAATAAGTCTAGGTTTAGCATCTTTCTTTTTCATAAGATATTTAATAGCAACATGACCAGTGTGAATAGTTACTTTAGAATCAACAATATAAGGTCTGAACTTATCACAAGAAAATACAACTACTAAGAATTCTTTTTCAGTAGTAGCATAATTTCTCTGGGCATTGTCCAGAGTTTTGCTAGCATATTGAATAACATTTAATTTCTTATCAACTCTTTATCCTAGAACAGCCCCTACAGCATAATCACTAGCATCACACATAATTTCAAAGGGTAAATTCCAATCAGGTGGCTGAACAATAGGTGCAGAAATCAAGGATTTCTTAAGTATTTCAAATGCTTCTACACAATCATCATCAAAGACAAAAGGAATATCTTTTTGTAATAGGTTAGTCAGAGGCCGGGAAATTTTTGAGAAGTCCTTAATGAACCTCCTATAAAAACCGGCATGACCAAGGAAACTTCTTATACCTTTGATGTCCTTGGGACATGACATCTTTTCAATAGCATCAACTTTAGCTTTGTCAACTTCAATACCTCTTTTAAAAATTTTATGCCCCAAGACAATACCTTCATTAACCATAAAGTGGCACTTCTCCCAATTTAAGACAAGGTTAGTTTCTTCACATCTCTGCAAAACTCGATCAAGGTTGCTCAAGCAATCATCAAAAGAGGATCCATAAATAGAAAAATCACCCATGAAAACTTCATAGATCTTTTCACAAAAGTCAGAGAATATAGCCATCATACATCTTTGAAAGGTAGCAGGTGCATTACATAAACCAAAAGGCATACGTCTATAAGCAAAGGTACCGAAAGGGCAGGTAGAAGTAGTCTTTTCTTGATCGTCAGCTGACACAGGTATTTGAGAGAAACCAGAGTAACCATCTAGAAAGCAAAAATGTGTATGTTTGGATTATCTTTCTAGCATTTGATCAATGAAAGGCAAGGGGTAATGATCTTTTTTAGTAGCTTTATTTAATTTGCGGAAATCAATTACCATCCTATAACTTGTAATAATTCTTTACGAAATCAATTCTTTATCATTAGGAACGACAGTAATACCTCCCTTTTTAGGGACACAATGGACAGGGCTTACCCACTGACTATCAGCAACGGGGTAAATTATACCTTCTTCAAGGAGTTTTAATATTTCATTTCTTACCACTTCTTTCATCTTAGGATTTAGCCGTCGTTGGTGATCAATAACTGGTTTGGCGTCTTTCTCCAAATTTATTTTGTGTTGACATAGAGTGGGACTAATGCCCTTAAGATCATCAAGAGTATATCCAACGGTAACACGGTGCTTCTTCAGAGTTTTCAATAATCTCTCTTCTTCATGCTCTGAAAGGTTAGCACTAATAATAACATGATATATCTTCTTTTCATCAAGATAAGCATATTTAAGAGTATCAGGCAATGGTTTAAGCTCAAACACGGGATCACCCTTGGGTGGAGGAGGATCCCCTAGGATTTCAACAGGCAAGTTGAGTTTGAGAATAGGTCCCTGTTTAAAGAATACTTCATCTATTCCCTTCTTTCATTCATGAACATATCACTTTCATGGTCTAGCAAATATTGTTCTAAAGGATCAGTAGGAGGCACGGAAATAGAAGCAAGACCAATAATTTCATCTTTACTAGGCAATTCTTTATCATGGGGTTGTCTATGAAATTTAGCAAAATTAAACTCATGAGACAAATCCCCTAAACCAACAGAAACAATATCCTTATTATAGTCTATCTTAGCATTAACAGTATTCAAGAAGGGTCTACCAAATATAATGGGACAAAAGTCATCTTGTGGGGAACCAAGAACAAGAAAATCAGCAGGATATTTAACTTTCCCACACAAGACTTCAACATCTCTAACAATCCCAATCGGTGAAATAGTATCTCTATTGGCAAGTTTAATGGTAACATTGATACCTTCTATCTCAGCAGGTGCAATATCATGCATAATTTCTTTGTGTAAGGAATGAGGTATTGCACTTGCACTAGCACCCATATCACATAAGCCATGATAACAATGATCTCCTATTTTAACAGAAATAACAGGCATGCCTACAACAGGTCTATGTTTATTTTTGGCATCAGGTCTAGCAATTCTAGCAGCTTCATTGCAGAACTAAATAACATGCCCATCAATATTATCGCCCAAGAGATCTTTAACCATAGCAATACTAGGTTCAACTTTAATTTACTCAGGGGGTTTAGGTGTCTTAATATTACTTTTGTTAACCACAGTTGAAGCTTTAGGATGATTCCTTATTCTAACAGGGAAAGGTGGTTTCTCAATATAAGCTGCAGGAACAACAGGATCATCATAAGTGATAGTCTTTTCTTCAACTTTAATAGGTGCAACTGCTTTTACTTCAATGGGAGGATTATATTTAAACCACTTCTCCTTAGGGAGATCAACATGAGTAGCAAATGATTCACAGAAAGAAGCTACGAGTCAAATCCATATTTAGTGCTAAATTCACGAAAAGCATTGGTATCCATAAAAGATTTAACACAATCAAACTTAGGTGTTATACCTGACTCCTTACCTTCGTCGAGGTCCCAATCTTCAGAGTTGCATTTAATTCTTTCCAATAAATCCCATTTGAATTCAATAGTCTTCATCATAAAAGATCCAATACAAGAAGTATTGAGCATGGAGCGATTACTAAGATAAAGCCGAGCATAAAAAATTTGAATAATCATTTCTCTTGAGAGCTCAGGATTGGGGCATGAATATAACATTGACTTAAGCCTCCCCAAGCTTGAGCGATGCTTTCTCCTTTGTGATGCCAAAAATTATATATATAATTACAATCACGATGAACAAGATGCATAGGATAAAACTTCTGATGAAATTCCAATTTCAATCGCTTGTAGTCCCATGACCCCATATCATCACATAGCCTATACCATGCCAATGTATCTCCCTTCAAAGATAAAGGGAAGACCTTCTTCTTGATAACATCATCGGGCATACCTGCAAGCTTAAATAATCCACAAACTTCACCCACATAGATTAAGTGTAAATCGGGATGCAAAGTTCCATCTCCTGCAAAAGGATTAGCTAGCCGTTTATCTATCATACCCGGAGGAATTTCAAAGTAAACATTTTCAATAGGTTCAGTAGGTTGAGGAGCAACTCTTTTCTCTACTGGTCGGGGTGAAGATACCCCGAACAAGCCTCTCAAAGGATTATGTTCCATAGTAACAAGTGACAGTAAATTTCAGCACACTATATAAATTTGTCCTTACCAAATTCCACCTACCAAAGGCGCTTCACTCCCCGGCAACGGCGCCAGAAAAGAGTCTTGACGACCCACAAGTGTAGGGGATCTATCGTAGCTTTTCGATAAGTAAGAGTGTTGAATCCAACGAGGAGCAGAAGGAAATGATAAGCAATTTTCAGTAAGGTGTTCTCTGCAAGCACTGAAATTATCGGTAACAGATAGTTTTGTGATAAGGTAATTTGTAACGAGTAGCGAGTAATAAAACTAAATAAGGTGCAGGAAGATGGCTCAATCCTTTTTGTAGCAAAGGACAAGCCTGGAGAAACTCTTATATGAAGGAAAGCGCTCGCGAGCACACATGGGAATTATCGTCAAGCTAGCTTTCATCATGTTCCTATGATTCGCGTTCAGTACTTTGATAATATGATATGTGGGTGGACCGGTGCTTGGGTGCTGTCCTTACTTGGACAAGCATCCCACTTATGATAAACCCCCATTGCAAGCATCCGCAACTACAACAGAATTATTAAGGTAAACCTAACCATAGCATGAAACATATGGATCCAAATCAGCCCCTTACGAAGCAACGCATAAACTAGGGTTTAAGCTTCTGTCAATCTAGCAACCCATCATCTACTTATTACTTCCCAATGCCTCCCTCTAGGCCCAAACAATGGTGAAGTGTCATGTAGTCGACGTTCACATGACACCACTAGAGGGATGACAACATACATCTCATCAAAATATCGAACGAATACCAAATTCACATGACTACTTATAGCAAGACTTCTCCCATGTCCTCAGGAACAAACGTAGCTACTCACAAAGCATATTCATGTTCATAATCAGAGGGGTATTAATATGCATAATGGATCTGAACATATGATCTTCCACCAAGTAAACCAACTAGCATCAACTACAAGGAGTAATTAACACTACTAGCAACCCACAGGTACCAATCTGAGGTTTGGATACAAAGATTGGATACAAGAGATGAACTAGGGTTTGAGATGGGATGGTTCTGGTGAAGATGTTGATGGAGATTAACCCCCTCCCGATGAGAGGATCATTGGTGATGATGATGGTGATGATTTCCCCCTCCCGGAGGGAAGTTTCCCCGGCAGAACAGCTCTGCCGGAGCCCTAGATTGGTTCCGTCAAGGTTCCGCCTCGTGGCAGCGGAGTTTCTTCCCCAAAGCTTGCTTATTATTTTTTCTCGGACAAAATACCCATATAGCAGAAGATGGGCATCGAAGGGCCACCAGGGGGCCCACAAGGCAGGGGGGGTGCGCCCAGGGGGTAGGGCGCGCCCCCCACCCTCGTGGCCAGGGTGTGGGCCCCCTCAGGTACTTCTTTCGCCCAATATTTTTTATATATTTTGGAAATAACTTCCATGAAGTTTCACGACTTTTGGAGCTGTGCAGAATAGGTCTCTAATATTTGCTCCTTTTCCAGTCCAGAGTCCCAGCTGCCGGCATTCTCCCTCTTCATGTAAACCTTGTAAAATAAGAGAGAATAGGCATAAGTATTGTAACATAATGTGTAATAACAGCCCATAATGCAATAAATATCGATATAAAAGCATGATGCAAAATGGACATATCACGGTGCACAAGACATTTTGACAATTGTAAAACAAAACCAGTAAGACCACCCGATGCATCGATACCCCGATAGGAGCCGCGCGTATCTCGTTCTCAGGACAACACCATCTATGCGAAGTGGAGGGTAGCCAAAATACCATCGAGTTGCCCTGTTACGTCTCCAATGTATCTATAATTTTTGGTTGCTCCATGCTATTATATTATCTATTTTGGATTTTAATGGGCTTATTTTTGCACTTTTATATTATTTTTGGGACTAACCTATTAACCGGAGGCCCAGCCCAAATTGTTGTTTTTTGCCTATTTTAGAGTTTCGCCGAAAAGGAATATCAAACGGAGTCCAAACGGAATGAAACCTTCAGGAACTTGATTTTCTCAACAAACGTGATCCAAGGGACTTGGAGTGGACGTCAAGCAATCAACGAGGCAGCCACCAGGCAAGGGGGCGCGTCCACCCCCCTGGGCGTGCCCTCCACCCTCATGGGCCCCTCGTTGCTCCACCGACCTACTTCTTCCTCCTATATATATATCCATATACCCCACAAACATCTAGGAGCACCATGAAAACCTAGTTCCACCGCCGCAACCTTCTGTACCCAGGAGATCCCATCTTGGGGCCTTTTCCGGAGCTCTGCCGGAGGGGGCATTGATCACGGAGGGCCTCTACATCAACTCCATGGCCTCTCCGATGATGTGTGAGTAGTTTACTTCAGACCTTCGGGTCCATAGCTAGTAGCTAGATGGCTTCTTCTCTCTCTTTGGATCTCAATACAAAGTTCTCCTCGATTCTCTTGGAGATCTATTCGATGTAACTCTTCTTTTTGCGGTGTGTTTGTCGAGATCCGATGAATTGTGGGTTTATGATCCAGATTATCTATGAACAATATTTGAATCTTCTCTGAATTCTTTTATGTATGATAAGTCTCTTCGAATTATCAGTTTGGTTTGGCCTACTAGATTGATCTTTCTTGTAATGGGAGAAGTGCTTAGCTTTGGGTTCAATCTTGCGGTGCTCGATCCCAGTGACAGAAAGGGAGACGACACGTATTGTATTGTTGCCATCGAGGATAAAAAGATGGGGTTTATACCATATTGCATGAGTTTATCCCTCTACATCATGTCATCTTGCTTAAGGCGTTACTCTGTTCTTATGAACTTAATACCCTCGCTGGATAGCGGTCGATGTGTGGAGTAATAGTAGTAGATGCACAATAGTTTCGGTCTACTTGTCTCGGACGTGATGCCTATATACATGATCATACCTACGTATTCTCATAATTATTCACTTTTCTATCAATTGCTCGACAGTAATTTGTTCACCCACCATAATACTTATGCTATCTTGAGAGAAGCCACTAGTGAAACCTATGGCCCCCGGGTCTATCTTCCATCATATTAATCTACCGTTATTTCCATTACCGTTTATTTTGCTTTCTTTTACTTTCAATCTATATCATAAAAATACCAAAAATATTTATCTTATTATTATCATCTCTATCAGATCTCACTCTTGCAAGTGGCAGTGAAGGGATTGACAACCCCTTTATCGCATTGGTTGCGAGGTTCTTATTTGTGTGTGTAGGTACGAGGTGACTTGCACGTGGTCTCCTACTGGATTGATATCTTGGTACTCAAAAACTGAGGGGAAATACTTACGCTGCTTTACTACATCACCCTTTCCTCTTCAAGGGAAAACCAACACAGTGCTCAAGAGGTAGCAAGAAGGATTTCTGGCGCCGTTGTCGGGGAGGCTTACGCAAAGTCAAGTCAAGATTTGATCTCCCGACAACTAGCCATTTCTGGCGTCGTTGTCGGGGAGATCTACGCCAAGTCAAGAAATACCAAGTACCCATCACAACTCTTATCCTTCACATTACATTATTTGACATTTGCCTCTCGTTTTCCTCTCCCCCACTTCATCCTTGCCGTTTTATTCGCCCTCTCTTTTCCGTTCCCCTTCTCTTTTTCAATTTGCCTCTTTTGCCTGTTTCTTGTTTGCTTCTATGTGGGATTGCTTGCTTGTCACGATGGCTCAAGATAATACTAAATTGTGTGACTTTGCCAATACCAACAACAATGATTTTATTAGCACTCCGATTGCTCCTCTTACCGATGCTGAATCTTGTGAGATTAATACTGCCTTGCTGAATCTTGTCATGAAAGATCCGTTTTCTGGCCTTCCTAGTGAAGATGCCGCTTCCCATCTAAACAACTTTGTTGATTTGTGCGATATGCAAAAGAATAAAGATGTGGATAATGATATTGTTAAACTTAAGCTATTTCCGTTTTCACTTAGAGATCATGCTAAAGCTTGGTTTCCGTCTTTGCCTAAAAACAGTATTGATTCATGGAATAAGTGCAAAGATGCTTTTATATCTAAGTATTTTCCTCCCGCTCAGATCATCTCTCTTAGAAACGATATTATGAATTTTAAGCAACTTGATCATGAACATGTTGCACAAGCTTGGGAGAGGATGAAATTAATGAAACATAATTGCCCTACACATGGATTGAATTTATGGATGATTATACGAAAAATTTATGCCAGATTGAATTTTGCTTCTAGAAATCTTTTAGATTCGGCCACGGGAGGCACTTTTATGGAAATCACTTTAGGAGAAGCTACCAAACTCCAAGATAATATTATGGTCAATTATTCTCAATGGCACACTGAACGATCTACTAGTAAAAAGGTGCATGCAATTGAAGAGATTAATGTTTTGAGTGGAAATATGGATGAACTTATGAAACTGTTTGCTAATAAGAGTGCTCCTACTGATCCTAATGATATTCCTTTGTCTACTTTTATTGAGAATAATAATGAATATATGGATGTGAATTTTGTTGGTAGGAACAATTTTGGTAATAACGCGTATAGAGGTAATTTTAATTCTAGGCCATTTCCTAGTAATTCCTCTAACAATTATGGTAATTCCTCAAAAATTCTTATGGAAATTATAATAAGATGCCCTCTTATTTTGAATCTAGTATTAAATAATTTATTACTTCGCAAAAGAGTTTCAATGCTTTGATTGAAGAAAAATTGCTTAAGATTGATGAGTTGGCTAGGAACATGGATAGAATTTCTCTTGATGTTGATTCTTTGAAACTTAGATCCATTCCACCTAAGCATGATATCAATGAGTCCCTCAAAGCCATGATAATTTCCATTGATGAGGGCAAATAAATAACCGCTAGGATGCGTGCTAAGAAAGATTGTTTTGTAAAAGTGTGTTCTTCTAGTTTTCATGATAATAAGGATGAAGATCTAAAAGTTATTGATGTGTCCCCTATTAAATCTTTGTTTTTTAATATGAATCTTGATAATGATGGGACTGGAGATGAGTCAACTTTAGTTAGAAGGCATCCCAAAAATTCAGAGTTTTTAGATCTTGATGCAAAAATTGTTAAAAGTGGGATTGAAGAGGTTAAAACTTTAAATAGCAACGAACCCACTATCTTGGATTTCAAGGAATTTAATTATGATAATTGCTCTTTGATAGATTCTATTTCCTTGTTGCAATCCATGCTAAATTCTCATCATGCTTATAGTCAAAATAAAGCTTTTACTAAACATATCGTGGATGCTTTGATGCAATCTTATGAAGAAAAACTTGAGTTGCTAGTTTCTATCCCTGAAAACTTTATGATGAGTGGGAACCTACTATTAAAATAAAAATTAAAGATCATGAGTGCTATGCTTTGTGTGATTTGGGTGCTAGTGTTTCCACGATTCCAAAAACTTTGTGTGATTTGCTAGGTTTCCATGAATTTGATGATTGTTCTTTAAACTTGCACCTTGCGGATTCCACTATTAAGAAACCTATGGGAAAGATTAATGATGTTGTTATTGTTGCAAATAGGAATTATGTGCCCGTAGATTTCATTGTTCTTGATATAGATTGCAATCCTTCATGTCCTATTATTCTTGGTAGACCTTTCCTTAGAACGATTGGTGCACTTATTGATATGAAGGAAGGGAATATTAAATTCCAATTTCCATTAAGGAAAGGCATGGAACACTTCCCTAGAAAGAAAGTTAAATTACCATATGAATCTATTATGAGGGCCACTTATGGATTGCCTACCAAAGATGGTAATACCTAGATCTATCCTTGCTTTTATGCCTAGCTAAGGGCGTTAAACGATAGCGCTTGTTGGGAGGCAATCCAATTTTATTTTTATTCCTTGTTTTTTGCTCCTGTTTAGTAATAAGTAATTTATCTAGCCTGTGGTTTGGTTGTGTTTTTTGTGTTTAATTAGTGTTTGTGCCAAGTAGAACCGTTGGGAAGACTTGGGGGAAGTTTTTTTTATCTTGCTGTAAAAAACAGAAACTTTAGCGCTCACGAGAATTGCTGCCATTTTTTATTGGAGAGTGCTATTTAGTTAATTATTTTTGCAGATGATTAATAGATAAAATTTTCACGTCCAGAAATTTATTTTAGAATTTTTGGGGTTTCAGAAGTTTGTGTTAGTTACATATTACTAAAGATTGTTCTGTTTTTGACAGATTCTGTTTTTCGTGTGTTGTTTGCTTATTTTCATGAATCTCTGGCTAGTAAAAGAGTTTATAAACAATAGAGAAGTTGGAATACAATAGGTTTAACACCAATATAAATAAAGAATGAGTTCATTACAGTACCTTGAAGTGGTGTTTTGTTTTCTTTCGCTAACGGAGCTCACGAGATTCTCTTGTTAAGATTTATGTTGTGAAGTTTTCAAGTTTTGGGTAAAGATTTGATGGATTATGCAACAAGGAGTGGCAAGAGCCTAAGATTGGGGATGCCCATGGCACCCCAAGGTAAAATACAAGGACACCAAAAAGCCAAAGCTTGGGGATGCCCCGGAAGGCATCCCCTCTTTCGTCTTCGTTCATCGATAACTTTACTTGGAGCTATATTTTTATTCGCCACATGATATGTGTTTTGCTTGGAGTGTCTTGTATGATTTGAGTCTTTGCTTTTTCGTTTACCACAATCATCCTTGCTGGACACACCTTTTGAGAGAGACACACTTGAATTGGAATTTATTAGAATACTCTATGTGTGATGTGACGGCGGCCCGATCTTTCGATGAGAGTGGGGATAAATATCGATTTTGTGGATTTTGACCTTGACGATCGTTTATTATCCGCAATTTCAGTTGCAATTCACCTTTGTTCTTTCCGGTTCTTCGGTTGTTTGTGGGAATTCGAACCTCGTTGTTCAGGTTGATCGTCCCTACGACAAGGTCAATAACCATCGGAGATTGGTTTAGCGATTGTCGAGGCGTATCCTTGATGTGACGGTGGCCCGATCTTTCGATGAGAATGGGGATAAATATCGATTTTGTGGATTTTGACCTTGACGATCCGGCTATACCGTACCCAACGATACGCCTCGACAATCGCTAAACCAATCTCCGATGGTTATTGACCTTGCCGTAGGCACGATCAACCTGAACAGCGAGGTTCGAATTCCTGCAAGCAACCGAAGAACCGACAAGAACAAAGGTAAATTACAACTGAAATTGCGGATAATAAACTGAGCACATGAGAAAGTTGGGATTCCACTGTGGACCTGACAAGGCGGTAGTCCTACACGTCTCATAGATGCAAAATTGTAGCGATGGCTAAACAATATAATAAACCCCGAGTTTAAACCCTAAGCATGATTAGCTATTTATTGAAGGTACGGCGGCGACAGCTGCAACTCCCTCGCTTGGATGAGATGGTGTGGCGTAGCACTAGCCCAACATGGCCCAGTCCTTTGTCCTCTCATATGCCACATGTAAGGGCTTGGCCCATCTCCTGGACATACATGCATGTAAATGCATCCATATGCACCAGCGCATGCACATATCTTTATATGTTGCATTGCACAACATGAGCATCTCTTGGATTTGGAACTTAACACATATGCTTGTTTGTTGGTCTTGATCGATTCCTTCGAATAATTAATCCTCACACATATGCGTGAAAAATTAGTCTTCGCATCTTGACTCGAGGTTTGTGCATGTGTTTTGTAATTCTGCATATAATAAAATATTGTGTTGTATTTCTATTTCAAATAACAAAATAACAAACCATATAGTTTTTATTAGAATTCTCCTGATAATTCTCTTCACGCATATCAACTTTGGTTATATCTGTAGGGGCCGTGTCCATATCAATGTGCTTCACTTATATCTTTTGAGCTATATAGTTTTTGCTCTGGTGCTTCACTTATATCTTTTAGAGCACGGTGGTGGTTTTATTTTATAGAAATAATTGATCTCTCATGCTTCACTTATATTATTTTGAGAGTCCTTTAGAACAACATGGCAATTTTCTTTTAGGCATAATAAAAACTTTCATACAAGTGCATTGAATACTAAGAGAAGTTTGATACTTGATGATTGTTTTGAGATATGGAGATGGTGATATTAGAGTCATGCTAGTTGAGTAGTTGTGAATTTGAGAAATACTTGTGTTTAAGTTTGTGATTCCCGTAGCATGCACGTATGGTGAACCATTATGTGATGAAGTCGGAGCATGATTTATTTATTGATTGCCTTCCTTATGAGTGGCGGTCGGGGACGAGCGATGGTATTTTCCTACCAATCTATCCCCCTAGGAGCATGCACATAGTACTTTATTTCGGTAACTAATAGATTTTTGCAATAAGCACTACAAAAAAAGACACATCCATGAAATTTTGGGCAGAACAAATTTTTTTCTGTCATACATATGACACTTCTATGACGATAATTGTGACAAAACCCGGTATCATCATAGATGTGGTGGGCTCCTACTTCTATGACAAAAAATCATGACAGAAAATGGGCTTTTCGTCCTGGGCAGGCCGGAGACGCAGCTGCATGACATTCTTTGGGCCGTCCATGACGGAAAAAACCGTGGTAGAAGCGAGGGGGAGGAAAATTTCGGGGAGTTCCCGGTTACGGTGGGAGGTCAGGGGCCAAGCGATGCGCGTTTCTCTCGTACACGTACGCGCATGTGTGCGAGGCGTTGGCTCTAACTGAACCCGAGTGAGGCGTTGGGCTCTAACTGAACCCGAGCGATTTCACTGCAGGCTACGCGTTACTGAACCCGAGCGATTGATCGATGGATGTTAACTGAACCCGATCGAGCGATTCCTTCGCTACTGCTGCTAACTGAAGCCGATCGATGCTGCCTCTGGGATGAACAGTGAGCGTTGCGGGGGGGGGTGGATGAACAGTGAGCGGTGGCGTTGCCTCTGGATGAACAGGACCCCGTGGTGTGGTGGAGGGCTGGATGAACAGTAGACGGTGGAGGGGTGCCCGTGGAAGGGTGGTTGAACAGGACCCCGTGGTGTGGAGGGCTGGATGAACAGTAGACGGTGGAGGGGTGCCCGTGGAGGGGTGGTTGAACAGTAGTAGGTGGAGTAGCGCGCGGTGGAGGTTGGATGAACAGGAGCCCGTGGAGGCTGGAGGAGGTCGACGGTAGCCCGTGGAGGCTGGAGGAGGTCGTCGGTGGAGATGAACAGTATCCCGTGGAGTCCCGTTTTGCGGTACGCCACACCCCTCCCGATGAAGAGGACCCCCGTTTCGACCGTAGCGCTCCAACACAAGTTTGTTTCGTCCGTTTTGCGGTACGCCACACCCCTCCCGATCGACAGGACCCCCGTTTCGACCGCAGGAGGTCCGTTTCCTCCATTTTACGATACGCCACACCCCTCTCGATCAACAGGACCCCCATTTCGACCATAGGAGGTCCGTTTCCTCCGTTTTGCGGTACGCCAGACCCCTCCCAATGAACAGGATCCCGTTTCAAACGTGGCCGGTTGAACACAAGGTCGTTTCTGTTGGGGAACGTAGTAATTTCAAAAAAAAAATCCTATGCACACGCAAGATCATGGTGATGCATAGCAATGAGAGGGGAGAGTGTTGTCTACGTACCCTCGTAGACCAGAAGCGGAAGCGTCAGCACAACGCGGTTGATGTAGTCGTACGTCTTCACGGCCCGACCGATCAAGCACGGAAACTACGGCACCTCCGAGTTCTAGCACACGTTCAGCTCGATGACGATCCCCGGACTCTGATCCAGCAAAGTGTCGGGGATGAGTTCCGTCAGCATGACGGCATGGTGACGATCTTGATGTTTTACCGTCGCAGGGCTTCGCCTAAGCACCGCTACAATATTATCGAGGACTATGGTGGAGGGGGGCACCGCACATGGCTAAGAGATCAATGATCAACTGTTGTGTCTCTGGGGTGCCCCCTGCCCCCGTATATAAAGGAGTGGAGGAGGGGGCCGGCCAAGGAGGGTGGCGCGCCCTAGGGGGGAGTCCAACTCCCACTGGGAGTAGGACTCCCCCTTTTCCTATTAGGAGTGGGAGAGGGAAGGAAGATGAAGGAGGGAGGAAGGAAAGGGGGGCCGGCCCCCTTCCCAATTCGGATTGGGCTTGGGGGGCGCGCCCCCTCCCTTGGTCCTTTCCCCTCCTTTCCACTAAGGCCCAATAAGGCCCATATACCTCCCGGTGATCCGGTATTGTCCCAATCTCACTCGGAACCTTTCTGGTGTCCAAATATAGTCGTCCAATATATCGATCTTTATGTCTCGACCATTTCGAGACTCCTCGTCAAGTCCGTGATCACATCCGGGACTCCGAACAACCTTCGGTACATCAAAATATATAAAGTCATAATGAAACTGTCATCATAACGTTAAGCATGCGGACCCTACGGGTTCGAGAACAATGTAGACATGACTGAGACACGTCTCCGGTCAATAACCAATAGCGGAACCTGGATGCTTATATTGGCTCCTACATATTCTACGAAGATCTTTATCGGTCAGACCGCATAATAACATACGTTTGTTCCCTTTATCATCGGTATGTTACTTGCCCGAGATTCGATCGTCGGTATCTCAATACCTAGTTCAATCTCGTTACCAGCAAGTCTCTTTACTCGTTCTGTAATACATCATCTTGCAACTAACTTATTAGTTGCATTGCTTGCAAGGCTTAAGTGATGTGCATTACCGAGAGGGCCCAGAGATACCTCTCCAACAATCGGAGTGACAAATCCTAATCTTGAAATACGCCAACCCAACATGTACCTTTGGAGACACCTGTAGAGCACCTTTATAATCACCCAGTTACGTTGTGATGTTTGGTAGCACACAAAGTGTTCCTCCGGTAAACGGAAGTTGCATAATCTCATAGTCATAGGATCATGTATAAGTCATGAAGAAAGCAATAGCAACATACTAAACGGTCGGGTGCTAAGCTAATGGAATGGGTCATGTCAATCATATCATTCTCCTAATGATGTGATCCCGTTAATCAAATGACAACTCATGTCTATGGTTAGGAAACATAACCATCTTCGATTAACGAGCTAGTCAAGTAGAGGCATACTAGTGACACTTTGTTTGTCTATGTATTCACAAAAGTATTACGTTTCCAGTTAATACAATTCTAGCATGAATAATAAACATTTATCATGATATAAGGAAATAAATAATAACTTTATTGTTGCCTCTAGGGCATATTTCCTTCAGTTTCCTCCGTTTTGCGGTACACCAGGCCTCGTTTCCATCGCCTGTTCCGTAGCCCTCCCGATGAACACGACCACGCATTCCGTTCCAACCCAGCCGGTTGGCTCCCACGTGTTCCGTTGCCTCCCGATGAACACGGTGCATTCCGTTGCTGTAACACCTCGGATGTAACTTTCCCAATTTGTACTCCAACTCTTGCCGTTTCCGGCGTTAAGTTAATTTATTTTCTCGGGTTCGGGTCTTTGTCTCCGTGTGTTGTTATCGTTGTCATGCATCTCATATCATGTCATCATGTGCATTGCATTTGCATACGTGTTCGTCTCATGCATTCGAGCATTTCCCCCGTTGTTCGTTTTGCATTCCGGCGCTTCGTTCTCCTCCAGTGGTCATTTCTACCTTTCTTTCGTGTGTGGGGATTAAACATTTCTGGATTGGACCGAGACTTGCCAAGCGGCCTTGGTTTACTACCGGTAGACCGCCTGTCAAGTTTCGTATCATTTGGACTTCGTTTGATACTCCAACGGTTAACCGAGGGACCGAAAAAGCCTCGTGTGTGTTGCAGCCCAACACCCCTCCATTTTGGCCCAAAACCCACCTAAGTCTTCTCCATCATCTAGATCATTCGATCGCGATCGCGTGGCCGAAAACCGCACTCATTTGGACTCTCCTAGCTCCCTCTATGCCTATAAATAGGTCCCCTCCGATTTCGGATCTCCTTCTTACCCCGAAACCCTAAAAAATCCCCTCGCGCGCACCGGATATGTCCGCCGCACCGGACATATCGCCCTCCGCCGCACTGGACATGACCTTAGGAGCCCCATTGCTTGATCGTTATTAGCGGCCGAGTTGTGTCTAGAAAAATGTTTTAAGTCTTTTAGGAATTATATATCGGAGAGTTTAGGAATTCTTTTTACTTCCCAGTCTCCTCATCGCTCTGGTAAGGCATCCTGACGTAGACATTGGCTCTTCTCTTCTCAAATTTCACTAAAAAAATTAGGATCACGCGGGTATCTTGGAATCGTTCCGATGGTTTTATGATGAGAACATTGTCTTGGTGCCTCCTGTCAGGGGTTTAGTGGAAGTGTCCCGAGGAGTTGAGCTCTGAGGTGTTGTCATCATAATTTTATCGTTGCAGTTCTGGAATACCTGAGTTTAGTACGCCGACATCGAAAATCTCTTTTATGCAGTTCGTTGGTGAGATAACCTCGACGCCACCCAGTACTGGGGCGGGAGTTCGGGAGTATCGCCATAACTTGTATAACGGATGCTTTTCGAAGGTTGAGGTAGATGGTTTCCGAAGGTTTCTTGGTTATGTGTTGAAGGATGGATACAGCTGGATGTAGGATTTGCTAGTTTGGGTGAGATATTATGCTTCCCCTGTATCCCCAACACCTGATTGCATAACCGGAAAGGTTCGGGAGTTTCATAGGTGGCAATTCTAGTAGCTCCAGTTCTTCTTCCACGGATATTGGTTTGAGATTGGGATTTCTTACCGATTATTCATTCTTGATCTGTACCTTGTTGATTTATTTCTCTACCTTAATTCTACGTGGCTTCTCAATTTATGGATATGTGATCATTTCAAGAGGAATGCATTCGTTCATTTTGTTCGGATGTGAAGACTATATGTTGCAATTTTCATTCCGTTGGATTCGGCTTCTTTTGTCTATCAATGTGCTAATGGATGTCAACCTCTTCAGGATGGCTCCTCCAACGCGCACGACTCCGAATCCTGATCCGCCACCACCTCCACCTCCTCTGGAGGCATGGCAAGCAGTGATGGCCGCAACCAATGCAAACACACAGTTGATCATGCAAATTCTCCAAGAGCGCAATCAAGGCAACCAAGGGAATCAAGGCAGCAATCAGAATCACTTTGCTTCACTCAACCAGTTCCTTGCTAACGGGCCAAAGACTTTCAGCAATTGTGTTGAGGCAGCCGATTCTGACGATTGGCTAGTGGATCTGTGCAAGCATTTCAAGTGCAGTAACGTCAGGCCTGAGGACTTTGTTAAGTTCGTTTCCTTCCAACTCAAAGATCAAGCTGCAGAACGGTTCCAGCAGTACAAGGACTCCAGAGGTGGATGTGTTATCACTTGGGATGATTTTCGTCGAGATTTCCGAGCTCATCATATTCCTTAGAGCGTGGTTGAAAGCAAGCGTGAGGAATTCCGCAACCTGAAGCAAGGCTCTTTGTCTGTCTATGACTACAACAAGTTGTTCCAGAAGCTCGCCCGCTTTGCCAGGCAGGACGTCCCTGATGAGAAGAGCATGATATACCAGTTCAGGGGTGGTCTTAGAGAAGAAATTCAGCTAGCTCTTGTCCTCTTCGAGCCTTTGAGATACGATGAGTTCTACAACATGGCACTGAAGCAAGAGGCTGCTCAGTTGAGGTGTGATGCTTCCAAGAAGCGAGTTAGAGATGTTACTACTTCTTCCTCTACTCAAGTGGCCAAGCAGCAGAAGTATTGGCTTCCTCCTCCTTCGTTCCGTCAGCCGTATCAGCAGAAGAGCAAAGGTGGCAGTGGTTCTTCCCACCCACCCAACCCTGGCTTTCAGAACAAGACTTCGTCTCAAGCTCCAAGATCAAGTGCTCCGTATCACCGTCCGCTTTCAGAGGTCACGTGCAACAAGTGCCAATAGAAGGGTCACTATGCCAACAAGTGTTTCAACCAGAGGCGTCTTCCTCCTCCTCCTCCTGTCAGATCGGCAAGTACAGCTGTGGTCAAGCATAACCCCAAGTCTGACAAGGTCAATATGGTGAATGCAGCTCAGGCAGAGGACTCATCAGATGTCATCATGGGTAACCTTCCTGTTAATGATATTCCTGCTAAAGTTCTTTTTGACACGGGTTCATCGCATTGTTTCATCTCAAGGCCATTTGTTTCTAAGCATGAGTTGCCTTTACAAGATTTGCCTAGACAGTTATCTGTTGTTTCTTCAGGTAAATTCATGAATGCAGGCGCTATTGCCCCAGATGTTTCTATCACATTGAGCGATTACAAGTTTCTCTCTTCTCCGGTGGTTCTTGGTAACTCGGACATTGATCTTATTCTCGGGATGGATTGGCTTTCTAAGCACAAGGCTCAGCTTGATTGTGCAGCCAGGCAAATTCAATTGACTCATTCGTCTGAGGATGTAATTGTCTTTGCCGCTCGTGATGATACCATCCGTCTGTTTTCTCTCAATGAGAAGGGTGAATTGGATGCCATCTCTCAAATTCCAGTCGTTTGCGAATATCAAGACGTCTTTCCAGAAGAGCTTCCAGGAATGCCTCTGCACTATCCAGTTGAATTCGTTATTGATCTTGAGCCTGGTACGGAACCTGTGTGCAAGCGTCCTTACAAGCTCGGACCTGAAGAGTTGAAGGAGCTGAAGAAGCAACTCGATATTCAAGAGAAAATGGGTCTCATCCGGCTTAGTTCTTCTCCGTGGGGTTCTGGTGTTGTTTTTGTGAAGAAGAAGGATGGAACGGACCGACTTTGTGTTGATTACCGTCCAGTGAACAAGAAGACCATCAAGAACAAATACCCACTTCCCAACATCAATGAGCTGTTCGAATAACTCAAAGGTGCCCAAGTATTCTCCAAGCTTGATCTCCGTATGGGTTATCATCAGATTCGAATCCGTGAGCAAGATATTCCCAAGACGGCTTTCAGGACAAGCTTTGGTTCATATGAATACACTGTCATGTCTTTTGGCCTCGTCAACACTCCTCCGACGTTCTCTCGCATGATGAACTTCATCTTCAACGCCTATACCAATGACTTCATTTTGGTCTATCTCGACGACATTCTGGTTTTCTCCAAGAACAAGGAAGATCATGCCAAGCACTTGCGTTTGGTTCTTGATAAGCTTAGAGAACACAAGTTCTATGCCAAGTTCTCCAAGTGTGAATTTTGGCTCGATGAGGTTCTTTATCTTGGTCATATCATCTCTGGCAAGGGCATTGCCATGAATCCCGAGAAGGTGTCTGCAATTGTGAATTGGGAACCTCCTCAAAACGTGAAGCAACTCCGTAGCTTCCTCGGTCTCGCAAGCTATTGCCGAAGATTCGTTGAAAACTTTTCTAAGATCGCGAAGCCTCTCTCAAATCTTCTCCAAAAGCACGTCAAGTACGTTTGGTCTCTGGAGTGTGAATTCTTTCAACACTTTGAAAGAGAAATTGATCACTGCTCCAGTTCTGACTCCGCCTGATGAATCCAAGCCATACAAGGTCTTTTGTGATGCCTCTCTCCAAGGTCTTGGCGTAGTTTTGATGCAAGAGAAGAAAGTTGTTGCTTATACATCTCGCCAGTTGAAGCCTAATGAGAAGAACTACCCCACTCATGATCTCGAGTTGGCGGCAGTTGTGCATGCTCTTTTGACTTGGAGACATCTTCTATTGGGAAGAAAAGTGGACATTTTCACTGATCACAAGAGTCTCAAGTACATTTTCACTCAGCCTAATCTCAACCTCAGGCAAACTCGATGGGTCGAAATGATTCAAGAGTATAATCCGAGTATCCAGTATACTCCAGGCAAGGCCAATGTGATCACTGACGCATTGAGCAGGAAAGCTTACTGCAACAGTCTTATTCTCAAGCCTTATCAACCCGAGCTTTGTGAAGCTTTCCGCAAACTTAATCTGCAAGTTGTTCCTCAAGGTTTCCTCGCCAACCTTCAAGTCTCTCCTACCTTGGAAGACCAGATTCGCCAAGCCCAGCTTCTTGATGCTATGGTGAAAGGTGAAGATTGGGATTGCCAAGAGTCAACCCAAGTACAAGTGCTACCGCCTTGATGACAAGGACACTCTCTTCTTCGAGGATCGTATTGTGGTACCCAAAGGTGACCTCCGTAAAGTGATCATGAACGAGGCTCACAATTCTCTCCTCTCCATCCACCCTGGGAGCACGAAGATGTATCAGGACCTTAAGCAAGCTTATTGGTGGACTAGAATGAAACGCGAAATTGCTCAATTCGTGAATGAATGTGATGTCTGCAGAAGAGTGAAGGCAGAACACCAAAGGCCAGCAGGTCTCCTCCAACCTCTTGCCATTCCAGAATGGAAGTTTGACCACATTGAAATGGACTTCATGACTGGGTTTCCTAAGTCCAAGCGTGGCAATGATGCTATATTCGTTGTCATCGACAAACTCACCAAAGTGGCTCACTTTCTGCCTATCAAAGAGTCGATCACTGCAGCTCAATTGGCAGAACTCTATACCTCTCGTATTGTCTCTCTGCACGGTATTCCACAAGTGATCTCTCCAGACTGTGGCAGCATCTTTACCTCAAAGTTTTGGGATTCTTTTCAGAAGTCCATGGGCACCAACATCCGCTTCAGCACAGCATTCCATCCTCAAACTAGCGGTCAAGTCGAGCGTGTCAACCAGATTCTTGAAGATATGCTCAGGGCTTGTGTGATCTCCTTCAGCATGAAGTGGGAGGATTGTCTTCCTTATGCTGAATTCTCCTACAACAACAGTTTTCAAGCAAGTTCAGGCAAGGCCCCATTTGAAATTCTGTATGGCAGGAAGTGCCGTACCCCTCTCAACTGGTCTGAAACCGATGAACGTCAGCTTTTGGGTAATGACTTAATCACAGAGGCAGAAGAAATGTGCAAAGTCATTCAAGATAACCTCAAAGCAGCCCAATCCCGCCAGAAGAGCTACTATGATAGTAAGCACCGTGATTTGGCTTTTGAGATCGGAGATCATGTTTACCTCCGCGTCTCTCCTATGAAAGGTACTCATCGCTTCGGTATCAAAGGGAAGCTTGCCCCTAGATACGTGGGACCTTTCAAGATTGTCAGCAAGAGAGGCGACCTCGCCTATCAACTCGAGCTTCCTTCAAACTTTGCAAATGTTCATGACGTGTTCCATGTCTCTCAGCTCCGAAAGTATTTCAAGACTCCCGACTGCACCGTCAACGTCGAGGACATTGAGCTCCAAGAAGATCTCTCTTATCGTGAGCACCCAGTTGCTATTCTTGAAGAAACTGAACGCAAGACTCGCAACAAGTCAATCAAATTTCTCAAAGTCAAGTGGTCACACCATTCCGACCGTGAAGCTACCTGGGAACGCGAGGATCACCTCCGTTCTGAGTACCCGGCGTTCTTTCAGTCCTAGATCTCGGGACGAGATCCTTTCGTAGTGGTGGAGTGTTGTAACACCCCGGATGTAACTTTCCCAATTTGTACTCCAACTCTTGCCGTTTCCAGCATTAAGTTAATTCATTTTCTCAGGTTCGGGTCTTTGTCTCCGTGTGTTGTTATCGTTGTCATGCATCTCATATCATGTCATCATGTGCATTGCATTTGCATACGTGTTCGTCTCATGCATTCGAGCATTTTCCCCGTTGTCTGTTTTGCATTCCGGCGCTTCGTTCTCCTCCGGTGGTCATTTCTACCTTTCTTTCGTGTGTGGGGATTAAACATTTCCGGATTGGACCGAGACTTGCCAAGCGGCCTTGGTTTACTACCGGTAGACCGCCTGTCAAGTTTCGTATCATTTGGACTTCGTTTGATACTCCAACGGTTAACCGAGGGACCGAAAAGGCCTCGTGTGTGTTGCAGCCCAACACCCCTCCATTTTGACCCAAAACCCACCTAAGTCTTCTCCATCATCTAGATCGTTCGATCACGATCGCGTGGCTGAAAACCGCACCTCATTTGGACTCTCCTAGCTCCCTCTATGCCTATAAATAGGTCCCCTCCGATTTCGGATCTCCTTCTTCCCCCGAAACCCTAAAAAATCCCCTCGCGCACACCGGACATGTTCGCCGCACCGGACATATCGCCCGCCGCCGCCCGCGGCCACTAGCACACTGCCACATGGCGGCTCCCGCCCGCGCCGCCGCCGAGGCCCGCCGGCCCGAAGCCGGCCCCCTCCCCGCTCCAACCGGGCCACGCCCGCGCCCGCTAGCGCCGCCGCCTCTCTCGGCGCCGGAGCCGCGCCGCGCCGCCTCGCCGTTTTCCGCCGCGGGAGCCGAGCTCCACCGCCGCCTCCCCGGACGCCGCGCCAAGGCCCGGCCGCCGCCGTCCTCGACTCTCCTCGCCGGCAAGCCGCCGCCCGGCCTCCTCTTCTCACCGGCAACCTCGGATCCGTCGCGGTGAACAGTAGATCACGCGGGTGAACAGTAAACCCTAGATCCGCGCGGGGTAAATTTCCACTAAGTCCCGAAAATTGCAGATCCAAGTGCTCCTATTCATAGCCCCGTAACTTTGCATCCGTAGCTCCGATTCATGCATATAGCATATCAAAATGTTCATCTCAGAGAGTGCATCATTTCATTGCATTGCATCATTTTCATTTGAGTTCATCTTGATGCCCGAAATGCTGTTAGAAGAGGGCTACTTGAGATTATTGTCAGATCTGCTGCTCCATTTAGGTTTTTGTCATTTTTGCCATGATTAATGTGTGCATGATATGCCCACGTGCTCTACATATGTTTTGTTAAGGGTTTTGTCATCTTTCCAGAGGTGCAACCCATGTATTTTTGTGATGTGTGTGGTGACTTGCACAAGCTTGCAAAGTGGTGCACTTGTTAATTCTGTTTTCAGGGACTTAGCATTTCCACTAAGTCCTTGAGCTGTTTATCTCATGATGCCATATGTTCATGTTGTTTCTTAGTGATCCGTGCCTCTTTTGAGGATGATCCGTAAGGATGTTTTGTTAATCTTGTAGTGCTCTATCCATCCATGTCTTTGTTTGCAATTATGGAGCACCCTAGCTTGAGTCAATCGAGCTCTACTTTTGCTACTTTGTGAATCTGGGTAGATTGTCAACTTGTTTGCAATTTTGCCGATGATGTTGTAGTTGATCCGTGCATGCTATGTAATTGATCTTGCCATGTCTAGCTTGCATTTTGTGCCTTCTTGCTGGATGTATGCTTGTATTTCCATGACTTGCTTCGTAGTGAGTGCATCGAGCTCATAAACATGCCTACTTGATATCTATTTTCAGCATGCTCCAGTTTTCACCAAGTCTGAAAACTCATTATGTTTTTGCTATGTTCACATGCTTGCAATTGTATTTTCTGATCCCTTTTGGCTCAAGGTCACTAAGGGACTTTTGTTAAGCTCTTTGAGTATCTCCATGCCATGCTTTACTTTGCCATGTTCAGGTCCTATATCATGTAGTTTTGTTGCTCCGAAGAGAGCTACCTGATCTGAAATTCCAGACAAGTGTTAATTTCACCAAGTCTGAGATCTGTTTGTCATGTGCATTTTTGCCATGCTTGTTTGAACCTGTTAATGGATGAATTGGCCGTAGCTCAGTGCTAGACTTTTGTTAAGCATCTTGTATGCATCCCTTCCATATATTTTGTTGTCTTGTTTGGGTGCTCTAGCTTGTTCTTTTCGTTGCATTTAGATGGCTACTTGCTGTAAATCGCAGACCGGTGTCATATTTGAATCGCTTGCCGTTTCCAAACCGTAACTCCGATTCCGGCGTTCTTTATATCGTTTTCAAGCGATTTCATCTCACCTTTCCAGTGGCACACTTGTATTTCCATGTTGAGGCCAGGTTCATGCATTCCCTGTCATGTCTTGCATTTTGCATCCCGCATCGCATCCCGCATAGCATATCATCTTTGCATCATTTTGTTTGTTCCTTGCACGTGGTTGATTGTGTCCTTGTTGCTTGTTTGTCTTGTTTGGGTAGAGCCAGGAGACGAGTTCGCTAATGAGGAGCCCGTTGAGTTTGCTTTCAAGGATCCAGTCAACTCTGACAACTGTGCAGGCAAGATGATCATACCCTCGAAATCACTACTATCTTTGCTATGCTAGTTTGCTCGCTCTTCTGATATGCCATTGCTACGATGCCTACCACTTGCTTTCAAGCCTCCCAAATTGCCATGTCAAAACCTCTAACCCACCATGTCCTAGCAAACCGTTGATTGGCTATGTTACCGCTTTGCTCAGCCCCTCTTATAGCGTTGCTAGTTGCAGGTGAAGATTGAAGGCCGTTCCTTGTTGGAACATTTATTTACTTGTTGGGATATCATTATATTATCTTGTTATCTTAATGCATCTATATACTTGGTAAAGGGTGGAAGGCTCGGCCTCTCGCCTAGTGTTTTGTTCCACTCTTGCCGCCCTAGTTTCCGTCATATCGGTGTTATGTTCCCGGATTTTGTGTTCCTTACGCGGTTGGGTTATAATGGGAACCCCTTGATAGTTCGCCTTGATTAAAGCTATTCCAGCAATGCCCAACATTGGTTTTACCATTTCGCCACCTAGCCTTTTCTTTCCCTTGGGTTCTGCAGACTCAAGGGTCATCATTATTTTAACCCCCAGGGCCAGTGCTCCTCTGAGTGTTGGTCCACCTATCAGCTATCGGTGGCCACCAGGGGCAACTCTGGGTTGGCCTACCCGTACCTAGGACAATCTGAGTGTGCCCTGAGAAAGAGATATGTGCCGCTCCTATCGGGATTTGTCGGCACATTCGGGCGGTGTTGCTGGTCTTGTTTTAACCTGTCGAAATGTCTTGAATAACCGAGATAGCGAGTCTGATCGGAACGTCTTGGGAGGAGGTCTATTCCTTCGTTGACCATGAGAGCTTGTCATGGGCTAAGTTGCGACTACCCTGCAGGGATTGAACTTTCGAAAGTCGTGCCCGCGGTTATGGGCAGATGGGAATTTGTTAATGTCCGGTTGTAGATAACTTGAACCTTAACTTAATTAAAATGAATCAACTGAGTGTGTTACCGTGATGGCCTCTTCTCGGCGGAGTCTGGGAAGTGGACACGGTGTTGGAGTAATGTTTGCGCAGGTTGCTCTCTAGTTTCTCGCTCGCGCTTTGCCTCCTCTTCTCGCTCTCTTTTGCGAATAAGTTAGCCACCATATCATGCTAGTCGCTTGCTGCAGCTCCTCATATTTACCTTTCCATACCTATAAGCTTAAATAGTCTTGATCGCGAGGGTGCAAGATTGCTGAGTCCCTGTGGCTCACAGATTACTATTACACCAGATGCAGGGCCTGATGATTCCGCTCCAGGAGACGCGCTTGAGCTCAAGTGGGAGTTCGACGAAGACTCTCATCGTTACTATATTTCCTTTCCTGATGATCAGTAGTGGTGCCCAGTTGGGGGTGATTGGGACCGTGTCGCATTGTTGGGTTATCTTTTATTTTGCCGCCGTAGTCGGGCCATGAGTGTTTGGATGATGTAATGTTATTTATGTACTTGATTGACGTGGCGAGTGTAAGCCAACTATGTTATCTCCCCTTTTATTATCTTATTACATGGGATGTTGTGAAGATTGCCTAACTTGCGACATATGCCTTCAATGCGATTATGCCTCTAAGTCGTGCCTCGACACATAGGAGATATAGTCGCATCGAGGGCGTTAAAAGTTGGTAATCAAAGCCTTCCCTGACCTTAGGAGCCCCATTGCTTGATCGTTATTAGCGGCCGAGTTGTGTCTAGAAAAATGTTTTAAGTCTTTTAGGAATTATATATCAGAGAGTTTAGGAATTCTTTTTACTTCCCCGTCTCCTCATCGCTCTGGTAAGGCATCCTGACGTAGAGTTTGGCTCTTCTCTTCTCAAATTTCACTAAAACAAATTTAGGATCACGCGGGTATCTTGGAATCGTTCCGATGGTTTTATGATGAGAACATTGTCTTGGTTCCTCCTGTAAGGGGTTTAGTGGAAGTGTCCCGGGGAGTTGAGCTCTGAGGTGTTGTCATCATAATTTTATCGTTGTAGTTCTGGAATACCTGAGTTTAGTACGCCGACATCGAAAATCTCTTTTATGCAGTTCGTTGGTGAGATAACCTCGACGCCACCCAGTATTGGGGCGGGAGTTCGGGAGTATCGCCATAACTTGTATAACGGATGCTTTTCGAAGGTTGAGGTAGATGGTTTCCGAAGGTTTCTTGGTTATGTGTTGAAGGATGGATATAGCTGGATGTAGGATTTGCTAGTTTGGGTGAGATATTATGCTTCCCTTGTATCCCCAACACCTGACTGCATAACCGGAAAGGTTCGGGAGTTTCATAGGTGGGAATTCTAGTAGCTCTAGTTCTTCTTCCACGGATATTGGCTTGAGATTGGGATTTCTTACCGATTATTCGTTCTTGATCCGTACCTTGTTGATTTATTTCTCTACCTTAATTCTACGTGGCTTCTCAATTTATGGATATGTGACCATTTCAAGAGGAATGCATTCGTTCATTTTGTTCGGATGTGAAGACTATATGTTGCAATTTTCATTCCGTTGGATTCGGCTTCTTTTGTCTATCAATGTGCTAATGGATGTCAACCTCTTCAAGATGGCTCCTCCAACGCGCACGACTCCGAATCCTGATCCGCCACCACCTCCACCTCCTCCGGAGGCATCGCAAGCAGTGATGGCCGCAACCAATGCAAACACACAGTTGATCATGCAAATTCTCCAAGAGCGCAATCAAGGCAACCAAGGGAATCAAGGCAGCAATCAGAATCACTTTGCTTCACTCAACCAGTTCCTTGCTAACGGGCCAAAGACTTTCAGAAATTGTGTTGAGGCAACCGATGCTGACGATTGGCTAGTGGATCTGTGCAAGCATTTCAAGTGCAGTAACATCAGGCCTGAGGACTTTGTTAAGTTCGCTTCCTTCCAACTCAAAGATCAAGCTGCAGAATGGTTCCAGCAGTACAAGGACTCCAGAGGTGGACGTGTTATCACTTGGGATGATTTTCGTCGAGATTTCCGAGCTCATCATATTCCTTAGAGCGTGGTTGAAAGCAAGCGTGAGGAATTCCGCAACCTGAAGCAAGGCTCTTTGTCTGTCTATGACTACAACAAGTTGTTCCAGAAGCTCGCCCGCTTTGCCAAGCAGGATGTCCCTGATGAGAAGAGCATGATATACCAGTTCAGGGGTGGTCTCAGATAAGAAATTCAGCAAGCTCTTGTCCTCTTCGAGCCTTTGAGATACGATGAGTTCTACAACATGGCCCTGAAGCAAGAGGCTGCTCAGTTGAGGTGTGATGCTTCCAAGAAGCGAGTCAGAGATGTTACTACTTCTTCCTCTACTCAAGTGGCCAAGTAGCAGAAGTATTGGCTTCCTCCTCCTTCGTTCCGTCAGCCGTATCAGCAGAAGAGCAAAGGTGACAGTGGTTCTTCCCACCCACCCAACCCTGGCTTTCAGAACAAGACTTCGTCTCAAGCTCCAAGATCAAGTGCTCCGTATCACCGTCCGCTTTCAGAGGTCACGTGCAACAAGTGCCAACAGAAGGGTCACTATGTCAACAAGTGTTTCAACCAGAGCCGTCTTCCTCCTCCTCCTCCCGTCAGATCGGCAACTACAGCTGTGGTCAAGCAAAACCCCAAGTCTGACAAGGTTAATATGGTGAATGCAGCTCAGGCAGACGACTCATCAGATGTCATCATGGGTTACCTTCCTGTTAATGATATTCCTGCTAAAGTTCTTTTTGACACGGGTTCATCGCATTGTTTCGTCTCGAGGCCATTTGTTTCTAAGCATGAGTTGCCTTTACAAGATTTGCCTAGACAGTTATCTGTTGTTTCTTCGGGTAAATTCATGAATGCAGGCGCTATTGCCCCAGATGCTTCTATCACATTGGGCGATTACAAGTTTCTCTCTTCTCCGGTGGTTCTTGGTAACTCGGACATTGATCTTATTCTCGGGATGGATTGGCTTTCTAAGCACAAGGCTCAGCTTGATTGTGCAGCCAGGCAGATTCAATTGACTCATTCGTCTGAGGATGTAATTGTCTTTGCCGCTCGTGATGATACCATCCGTCTGTTTTCTCTCAATGAGAAGGGTGAATTGGATGCCATCTCTCAAATTCCAGTCGTTTGCGAATATCAAGACGTCTTTCCAGAAGAGCTTCTAGGAATGCCTCCGCACCGGCCAGTTGAATTCTTTATTGATCTTGAGCTTGGTACGGAATCTGTGTGCAAGCGTCCTTACAAGCTCGGACCTGAAGAGTTGAAGGAGCTGAAGAAGCAACTCGATATTCAAGAGAAAATGGGTCTCATCCGGCCTAGTTCTTCTCCGTGGGGTTGTGGTGTTCTTTTTGTGAAGAAGAAGGATGGAACGGACCGACTTTGTGTTGATTACCGTCCAGTGAACAAGAAGACCATCAAGAACAAATACCCACTTCCCAACATCAATGAGCTGTTCGAACAACTCAAAGGTGCCCAAGTATTCTCCAAGCTTGATCTCCGTATGGGTTATCATCAGATTCGAATCCATGAGCAAGATATTCCCAAGACGGCTTTCAGGACAAGCTTTGGTTCATATGAATACACTGTCATGTCTTTTGGCCTCGTCAACGCTCCTCCGATGTTCTCTCGCATGATGAACTTCATCTTCAACGCCTACACCAATGACTTCGTTTTGGTCTATCTCGACGACATTCTGGTTTTCTCCAAGAACAAGGAAGATCATGCCAAGCACTTGCGTTTGGTTCTTGATAAGCTCAGAGAACACAAGTTCTACGCCAAGTTCTCCAAGTGTGAATTTTCGCTCGATGAGGTTCTTTATCTTGGTCATATCATCTCTGCCAAGGGCATTGCCATGAATCCCGAGAAGGTGTCTGCAATTGTGAATTGGGAACCTCCTCAAAACGTGAAGCAACTTCGTAGCTTGCTCGGTCTCGCAAGCTATTGCCGAAGATTCGTTGAAAACTTTTCTAAGATCATGAAGCCTCTCTCAAATCTTCTCCAAAAGCACGTCAAGTACGTTTGGTCTCCGGAGTGTGACATTCTTTCAACACTTTGAAAGAGAAATTGATCACTGCTCCAGTTCTAACTCCGCCTGATGAATCCAAGCCGTACGAGGTCTTTTGTGATGCCTCTCTCCAAGGTCTTGGCGCAGTTTTGATGCAAGAGAAGAAAGTTGTTGCGTATACATCTCGCCAGTTGAAGCCTAATGAGAAGAACTACCCCACTCATGATCTTGAGTTGGCGGCATTTGTGCATGCTCTTTTGACTTGGAGACATCTTCTATTGGGAAGAAAAGTGGACAGTTTCACTGATCACAAGAGTCTCAAGTACATTTTCACTCAGCCTAATCTCAACCTCAGGCAAACTCGATGGGTCGAAATGATTCAAGAGTATAATCCGAGTATCGAGTATACTCCAGGCAAGGCCAATGTGATCGCTGACGCATTGAGCAGGAAAGCTTACTGCAACAGTCTTATTCTCAAGCCTTATCAACCCGAGCTTTGTGAAGCATTCCGCAAACTTAATCTGCAAGTTGTTCCTCAAGGTTTCCTCGCTAACCTTCAAGTCTCTCCTACCTTGGAAGACCAGATTCGCCAAGCCCAGCTTCTTGATGCTATGGTGAAAAAGGTGAAGATTGGGATTGCCAAGAGTCAACCCAAGTACAAGTGCTACCGCCTTGATGACAAGGACACTCTCTTCTTCGAGGATCGTATTGTGGTACCCAAAGGTGACCTCCGTAAAGTGATCATGAACGAGGCTCACAATTCTCTCCTCTCCATCCACCCTGGGAGCACGAAGATGTATCAGGACCTTAAGCAAGCTTATTGGTGGACTCGAATGAAATGCGAGATTGCTCAATTCGTGAATGAATGTGATGTCTGCAGAAAAGTGAAGGCAGAACACCAAAGGCCAGCAGGTCTCCTCCAACCTCTTGCCATTCCAAAATGGAAGTTTGACCACATTGAAATGGACTTCGTGACTGGGTTTCCTAAGTCCAAGCGTGGCAATGATGCTATATTCGTTGTCATTGACAAACTCACCAAAGTGGCTCACTTTCTGCCTATCAAAGAGTCGATCACTGCAGTTCAATTGGCGGAACTCTATACCTCTCGTATTGTCTCTCTGCACGGTATTCCACAAGTGATCTCTTCAGACCGTGGCAGCATCTTTACCTCAAAGTTTTGGGATTCTTTTCAGAAGTCCATGGGCACCAACATCCGCTTCAGCATAGCATTCCATCCTCAAACTAGCGGTGAAGTCGAGCGTGTCAACCAAATTCTTGAAGATATGCTCAGGGCTTGTGTGATCTCCTTCGGCATGAAGTGGGAGGATTGTCTTCCTTATGCTGAATTCTCCTACAACAACAGTTTTGAAGCAAGTTCGGGCAAGGCCCCATTTGAAATTCTGTATGGCAGGAAGTGCCGTACCCCTCTCAACTGGTCTGAAACCGGTGAACGTCAGCTTTTGGGTAATGACTTAATCACAGAGGCAGAAGAAATGTGCAAAGTCATTCAAGATAACCTCAAAGCAGCCCAATCCCGCCAGAAGAGCTACTATGATAGTAAGCACCGTGATTTGGCTTTCGAGATCGGAGATCATGTTTACCTCTGCGTCTCTCCTATGAAAGGTACTCGTCGCTTTGGTATCAAAGGGAAGCTTGCCCCTAGATACGTGGGACCTTTCAAGATTGTCAGCAAGAGAGGCGACCTCGCCTATCAACTCAAGCTTCCTTCAAACTTTGCAAATGTTCATGATGTGTTCCATGTCTCTCAGCTCCGAAAGTGTTTCAAGACTCCCGTCCTCGACTCTCCTCGCCGGCAAGCCGCCGCCCGGCCTCCTCTTCTCGCCGGCGACCTCGAATCCGTCGCGGTGAACAGTAGATCGCGTGGGTGAACAGTAAACCCTAGATCCGCGCGGGGTAAATTTCTACTAAGTCCCGAAAATTGCAGATCCAAGTGCTCCTGTTCATAGCCCCGTACCTTTGCATCCGTAGCTCCGATTCATGCATATAGCATATCACAATGTTCATCTCAGAGAGTACATCATTTCATTCCATTGCATCATTTTCATTTGAGTTCATCTTGATGCCCGAAATGCTGTTAGAAGAGGGCTACTTGAGATTATTGTCAGATCTGCTGCTCCATTTAGGTTTTTGTCATTTTTGCCATGATTAATGTGTGCATGATATGCCCATGTGCTCTACATATGTTTTGTTAAGGGTTTTGTCATCTTTCCAGAGGTGCAACCCATGTATTTTTGTGATGTGTGTGGTGAATTGCACAAGCTTGCAAAGTGGTGCACTTGTTAATTCTGTTTTCAGGGACTTAGCATTTCCACTAAGTCCTTGAGCTGTTTATCTCATGATGCCATATGTTCATGTTGTTTCCTAGTGATCTGTGCCTCTTTTGAGGATGATCAGTAAGGATGTTTTGTTAATCTTGTAGTGCTATATCCATCCATATCTTTGTTTTCAATTATGGAGCACCCTAGCTTGAGTCAATCGAGCTCTACTTTTGCTACTTTGTGAATCTGGGCAGATTGTCAACTTGTTTGCAATTTTGCCGATGATGTTGTAGTTGATCCGTGCATGCTATGTAATTGATCTTGCCATGTCTAGCTTGCATTTTGTGCCTTCTTGATGGATGTATGCTTGTATTTCCATGACTTGCTTCGTAGTGAGTGCATCGAGCTCGTAAACATGCCTACTTGATATCTGTTTTTAGCATGCTCCAGTTTTCACAAAGTCTGAAAACTGATTATGTTTTTGCTATGTTCACATGCTTGCAATTGTATTTTCTGATCCCTTTTGGCTCAAGGTCACTAAGGGACTTTTGTTAAGCTCTTTGAGTATCTCCATGCCATGATTTACTTTGCCATGTTCAGGTCCTGTAGCATGTAGTTTTGTTGCTCCGAAGAGAGCTACCTGATCTGAAATTCCAGACAAGTGTTAATTTCACTAAGTCTGGGATCTGTTTGTCATATGCATTATTGCCATGCTTGTTTGAACCTGTTAATGGATGAATTGGCCGTAGCTCAGTGCTAGACTTTTGTTAAGCATCTTGTATGCATCCCTTCCATATATTTTGTTGTCTTGTTTGGGTGCTCTAGCTTGTTCTTTTCGTTGCATTTAGATGGCTACTTGTTGTAAATCGCAGACCGGTGTCATATTTGAATCGCTTGCCATTTCCAAACCGTAACTCCGATTCCGGCGTTCTTTATATCGTTTTCAAGCGATTTCATCTCACCTTTCCAGTGGCACACTTGGATTTCCAAGTTGAGGCCAGGTTCATGCATTCCCTGTCATGTCTTGCATTTTGCATCCCGCATCGCATCCCGCATAGCATATCATCTTTGCATCATTTTGTTTGTTCCTTGCACGTGGTTGATTGTGTCCTTGTTGCTTGTTTGTCTTGTATGGGTAGAGCTGGGAGACGAGTTCGCTAACGAGGAGCCCGTTGAGTTTGCTTTCGAGGATCTAGTCAACTCTGAAAACTGTGCAGGCAAGATGATCATACCCTCAAAATCACTACTATCTTTGTTATGCTAGTTTGCTCGCTCTTTTGCTATGCCATTGCTACGATGCCTACGACTTGCTTTCAAGCCTCCCAAATTGCCATGTCAAAACCTCTAACCCACCATGTCCTAGCAAACCGTTGATTGGCTATGTTACCGCTTTGCTCAGCCCCTCTTATAGCGTTGCTAGTTGTAGGTGAAGATTGAAGGCCGTTCCTTGTTGGAACATTTATTTACTTGTTGGGATATCATTATATTATCTTGTTATCTTAATGCATCTATATACTTGGTAAAGGGTGGAAGGCTCGGCCTCTCGCCTAGTGTTTTGTTCCACTCTTGCCGCCCTAGTTTCCGTCATATCGGTGTTATGTTCCCGGATTTTGCGTTCCTTACGCGGTTGGGTTATAATGGGAACCCCTTGATAGTTTTCCTTGATTAAAGCTTTTCCAGCAATGCCCAACATTGGTTTTACCATTTCGCCACCTAGCCTTTTCTTTCCCTTGGGTTCTGCAGACTCAAGGGTCATCATTATTTTAACCCCCAGGGCCAGTGCTCCTCTGAGTGTTGGTCCACCTGTCAGCTACCGGTGGCCACCAGGGGCAACTCTGGGTTGGCCTACCCGTACCTAGGACAATCTGAGTGTGCCCTGAGAAAGAGATATGTGCAGCTCCTATCGGGATTTGTCGGCACATTCGGCCGGTGTTGCTGGTCTTGTTTTAACCTGTCGAAATGTCTTGAATAACCAAGATACCGAGTCTGATCGGAACGTCTTGGGAGGAGGTCTATTCCTTCGTTGACCGTGAGAGCTTGTCATGGTCTAAGTTGCGACTACCCTGCAGGGATTGAACTTTCGAAAGCCGTGCCCACGGTTATGGGCAGATGGGAATTTGATAATGTCCGGTTGTAGATAACTTGAACCTTAACTTAATTAAAATGAATCAACTGAGTGTGTTACCGTGATGGCCTCTTCTCGGCGGAGTCCGGGAAGTGGACATGGTGTTGGAGTAATGTTTGCGCAGGTTGCTCTCTAGTTTCTCACTCGCGCTTTGCCTCCTCTTCTCGCTCTCTTTTGCGAATAAGTTAGCCACCTTATCTTGCTAGTCGCTTGCTGCAGCTCCTCATATTTACCTTGCCATACCTATAAGCTTAAATAGTCTTGATCGCGAGGGTGCGAGATTGCTGAGTCCCTGTGGCTCACAGATTACTATTACACCAGATGCAGGGCCTGATGATTCCGCTCCAGGAGACGCGCTTGAGCTCAAGTGGGAGTTTGATGAAGACTCTCAACGTTACTATGTTTCCTTTCCCGATGATCAGTAGTGGTGCCCAGTTGGTGGTGATTGGGACCGTGTTGCATTGTTGGGTTATCTTTTATTTTTGCGCCGTAGTCGGGCCATGAGTGTTTGGATGATGTAATGTTATTTATGTAATTGATTGACGTGGCGAGTGTAAGCCAACTATGTTATCTCCCATTTTATTATCTTATTACATGGGATGTTGTGAAGATTGCCTAACTTGTGACATATGCCTTCAATGCGATTATGCCTCTAAGTCGTGCCTCGACACGTGGGAGATATAGTCGCATCGAGGGTGTTACAGTTGCCTCCCCATGAACATGACGCATTCCGTTGCCTCCCCATGAACACGACGACGACGCTGTTTCTTCGTTCCGACCCAGCCATGTACACGAGCCCTGTCCGTACGTAAGCGCGAGTAGCCATTCGAGACCCCGCCCGTATGTACACATACGTGGTCGTATTTTCTTTCTTGCACCCGGGCTACTGTATGTACCCAACAGTCTCCTTCGGGTATCCTATGAAGACACATTTCTCCAATTTGGTTTCGAGCTTATCAGGTTGAAGCTTTTTCACATAAGCATCGCAGCCCCAAACTTTCAGAAACGACAACTTTGGTTTCTTGCCAAACCATAGTTCATAAGGCATCGTCTGAACGGATTTTGATGGTGCCCTATTTAACGTGAATGCGGCCATCTCTAAAGCATAACCCCAAAACAATAGCGGTAAATCTGTAAGAGACATCATAGATCGCACCATATCAAGTAAAGTACGATTACGACGTTCGGACACACCATTATGCTGTGGTGTTCCGGGTGGCGTGAGTTGCGAAACTATTCCGCATTGTTTCAAATGTAAACCAAACTCGTAACTCAAATATTCTCCTCCATGATCGGATCATAGAAACTTTGTTTTCTTGTTACGATGATTTTCAACTTCACTCTGAAATTCTTTGAACTTTTCAAATGTTTCAGACTTATGTTTCATTAAATAGATATACCCATATCTGCTTAAATCATCTGTGAAGGTGAGAAAATAACGATATCCGCCACGAGCTTCAACATTCATTGGATCACATACATCTGTATGTATGATTTCCAACAAATCTGTTGCTCTCTCCATAGTACCGGAGAACGGCGTTTTAGTCATCTTGCCCATGAGGCATGGTTCCCAAGTACCAAGGGATTCATAATCAAGTGGTTCCAAAAGTCCATCAGTATGGAGTTTCTTCATGCGCTTTACACCGATATGACCTAAACGGTAGTGCCAGAAATAAGTTGCACTATAATTATCAACTCTGCATCTTTTGGCTTCAACATTATGAATATGTGTATCACTACTATCAAGATTCATCAAAAATAGACCACTCTTCAAGGGTGCATGACCGTAAAAGATATTACTCATATAAATAGAACAACCATTATTCTCTGATTTAAATGAATAACCGTCTCGCATCAAACAAGATCTAGATATAATGTTCATGCTCAACGCTGGCACCAAATAACAATTATTTAGGTCTAATACTAATCCCGATGGTAGATGTAGAGGTAGCGTGCCGACCGCGATTACATCGACTTTGGAACCATTTCCCACGCGCATCGTCACCTCGTCCTTCGCAAGTGTTCGCTTAATCCGTAGTCCCTGTTTCGAGTTGCAAATATTAGCAACAGAACCAGTATCAAATACCCAGGTGCTACTGCGAGCTCTAGTAAGGTACACATCAATAACATGTATATCACATATACCTTTGTTTACCTTGCCATCCTTCTTATCCGCCAAATACATGGGGCAGTTCCGCTTCCAGTGACCAGTCTTCTTGCAGTAGAAGCACTCAGTTTCAGGCTTAGGTCCAGACTTGGGTTTCTTCTCTTGAGCAGCAACTTTCTTGCTGTTCTTCTTGAAGTTCCCCTTCTTCTTCCCCTTGCCCTTTTTCTTGAAACTAGTGGTCTTGTTGACCATCAACACTTGATGCTCCTTCTTGATTTCTACCTCCGCAGTTTTTAGCATTGCGAAGAGCTCGGGAATTGTCTTATCCATCCCTTGCATATTATAGTTCATCACGAAGCTCTTGTAGCTAGGTGGAAGTGATTGGAGAATTTTGTCAATGACGCAATCATCCGGAAGATTAACTCCCAGTTGAATTAAGTGATTATTATACCCAGACATTTTGAGTATATGCTCACTGACAGAACTGTTCTCCTCCATCTTGCAGCTGTAGAACTTATTGGAGACTTCATATCTCTTAATCCGGGCATTTGCTTGAAATATTAGCTTCAACTCCTGGAACATCTCATATGCTCCATGGCATTCAAAACGTCGTTGAAGTCCCGATTCTAAGCTGTAAAGCATGGCACACTGAACTATCGAGTAGTCATCAGCTTTTCTCTGCCAGACGTTCATAACATCTGGTGTTGCTCCAGCAGCAGGCCTGGCACCCACCGGTGCTTCCAAGACGTAATTCTTCTGTGTAGCAATGAGGATAATCCTCAAGTTACGGACCCAGTCCGTATAATTGCTACCATCATCTTTCAACTTTGCTTTCTCAAGGAACGCATTAAAATTCAACGGAACAACAGCACGGGCCATCTATCTACAATCAAACATAAACAAGCAAGATACTATCAGGTACTAAGTTCATGATAAATTTAAGTTCAATTAATCATATTACTTAAGAACTCCCACTTAGAAAGACATCCCTCTAATCTTCTAAGTGATCACGTGATCCAAATCAACTAAACCATAACCGATCATCACGTGAAATGGAGTAGTTTTCAATGGTGAACATCACTATGTTGATCATATCTACTATATGATTCACGCTCGACCTTTCGGTCTCAATGTTCCGAGGCCATATCTGCATATGCTAGGCTCGTCAAGTTTAACCTGAGTATTCTGCGTGTGCAAAACTGGCTTGCACCCATTGTAGATGGACGTAGAGCTTATCACACCCGATCATCACGTGGTGTCTGGGCACGATGAACTTTGGCAACGGTGCATACTCAGGGAGAACACTTTTATCTTGAAATTTAGTGAGAGATCATCTTATAATGCTACCGTCAATCAAAGCAAGATAAGATGCATAAAAGATAAACATCACATGCAATCAATATAAGTGATATGATATGGCCATCATCATCTTGTGCTTGTGATCTCCATCTTCGAAGCATCGTCATGATCACCATCGTCACCGGCGCGACACCTTGATCTCTATCGTAGCATCGTTGTCGTCTCGCCACCTTATGCTTCCACGACTATCGCTACCGCTTAGTGATAAAGTAAAGCATTACAGCGCGATTGCATTGCATATAATAAAGCGACAACCATATGAATCCTGCCAGTTGCCGATAACTCGGTTACAAAACATGATCATCTCATACAATAAAATTTAGCATCATGTCTTGACCATATCACATCACAACATGCCCTGCAAAAACAAGTTAGAAGTCCTCTACTTTGTTGTTGCAAGTTTTACGTGGCTGCTACGGGATTAGCAAGAACCGTTCTTACCTACGCATTAAAACCACAATGATAGTTTGTCAAGTTGGTGCTGTTTTAACCTTCGCAAGGACCGGGCGTAGCCACACTCGGTTCAACTAAAGTTGGAGAAACTGACACCCGCCATCCACCTGTGTGCAAAGCACGTCGGTAGAACCAGTCTCGCGTAAGCATACGCGTAATGTCGGTCCGGGCCGCTTCATCCAACAATACCGCCAAACCAAAGTATGACATGCTGGTAAGCAGTATGACTTATATCGCCCACAACTCACTTGTGTTCTACTCGTGCATATAACATCAACGCATAAAACCTAGGCTTGGATGCCACTGTTGGGGAACGTAGTAATTTCAAAAAAATTCCTACGCACACGCAAGATCATGGTGATGCATAGCAACGAGAGGGGAGAGTGTTGTCTACATACCCTCGTAGACCGGAAGCGGAAGTGTTAGCACAATGCGATTGATGTAGTCGTACGTCTTCACGGCCCGACCGATCAAGCACCGAAACTACGGCACCTCCGAGTTCTAGCACACGTTCAGCTCGATGACGATCCCCGGACTCTGATCCAGCAAAGTGTCGGGGATGAGTTCCGTCAGCACGACGGCGTGGTGACGATCCTAATGTTTTACCGTCGCAGGGCTTCGCCTAAGCACCGCTACAATATTATCGAGGACTATGGTGGAGGGGGGCACCGCACATGGCTAAGAGATCAATGATCAACTATTGTGTCTCTAGGGTGCCCCCCTGCCCCCGTATATAAAGGAGTGGAGGAGGGGGCCGGCCAAGGAGGATGGCGCGCCCTAGGGGGAGTCCAACTCCCACCGGGAGTAGGACTCCCCTTTTTCCTATTAGGAGTGGGAGAGGGAAGGAAGAGGAAGGAGGGAGGAAGGAATGGGGGGCCGGCCCCCTTCCCAATTCGGATTGGGCTTGGGGGGGCGCCCCCTCCCTTGCTTCTTTCCCCTCCTTTCCACCAAGGCCCAATAAGGCCCATATACCTCCCGGGGGGTTTCGATAACCTCCCGGTGATCCGGTATTGTCCCAATCTCACCCGGAACCTTTCCGGTGTCCAAATATAGTCGTCCAATATATCGATCTTTATGTCTTGACCATTTCGAGACTCCTCGTCAAGTCCGTGATCACATCTGGGACTCCGAACAACCTTCGGTATATCAAAATATATAAACTCATAATGAAACTGTCATTGTAACGTTAAGCGTGCGGACCCTACGGGTTAAAGAACAATGTAGACATGACCGAGACACGTCTCTGGTCAATAACCAATAGCGGAACCTGGATGCTCATATTGGCTCCTACATATTCTATGAAGATCTTTATCGGTCAGACTGCATAGCAACATACGTTTGTTCCCTTTGTCATCGGTATGTTACTTGCCCGAGATTCGATCATCGGTGTCTCAATACCTAGTTCAATCTCGTTACCGGCAAGTCTCTTTACTCGTGTTGTAATACATCATCTTGCAACTAACTTATTAGTTGCATTGCTTGCAAGGATTAAGTGATGTGCATTACCGAGAGGGCCTAGAGATACCTCTCCGACAATCGGAGTCACAAATCCTAATCTCGAAATACACCAACCCAACATGTACCTTTGGAGACACCTGTAGAGCACCTTTATAATCACCCAGTTACGTTGTGACGTTTGGTAGCACACAAAGTGTTCCTCCGGTAAATGGAAGTTGCATAATCTCATAGTCATAGGAACATGTATAAGTCATGAAGAAAGCAATAGCAACATACTAAACGATCGGGTGCTAAGCTAATGGAATGGGTCATGTCAATCATATCATTCTCCTAATGATGTGATCCCGTTAATCAAATGATAGCTCATGTCTATGGTTAGGAAACATAACCATCTTCAATTAACGAGCTAGTCAAGTAGAGGCATACTAGTGACACTTTGTTTGTCTATGTATTCACACAAGTATTACGTTTCCGGTTAATACAATTCTAGCATGAATAATAAACATTTATCATGATATAAGGAAATAAATAATAACTTTATTATTGCCTCTAGGGCATATTTCCTTCAGTTTCCTCCGTTTTGCGGTACGCCAGGCCTCGTTTCCATCGCCTGTTCCGTCCAAGCCCTCCCGGTGAACACGACCAGCATTCCATTCCGACCCAGCCGGTTGGCTCCCACGCGTTCCGTTGCCTCCCGATGAACACGGCGCATTCTGTTGCCTCCCCATGAACATGACGCATTCCGTTGCCTCCCCGTGAACACGACGACAACGCTGTTTCTCCGTTCCGACCCAGCCATGTACACGAGCCCTGGCCGTACGTAAGCGCGAGTAGGCGTTCGAGACCCCGCCCGTATGTACACATACGTGGTCATATTTTGTTTCTTGCACCCTGGCCGCTGTACGTATGTGTACATGCTACGTGCACGCCTCTACTATGACACATACACGTCTCTAGTACGACACGTACACGCCTCTACTACGACACGTGCGCGCCTCTACATCCACCAGTATATGTGTACGTACACGTTCGCGACCAGAATGACAACGCTACGTACGCTTCGACCAGGTGGGTCCCGACTGTCAGGCACTTCCTTGCATGCGAAGATGTAGCTGGTGGGTCCCAGCAGTCAGGGGGGCGAATCGTTTTTTTGCCCGGACGCACTTCCTCGCGTGCAAAGATGTAACCGGTGGGTCCCAGCAGTCAGGGGGGCGAATCATTATTTTTGCCCGGAGGCACTTCCTTGCATGCGAAGATGTAGCTGGTGGGTCCCAGTAGTCAGGGGGGAACATTTTTTTCGTGAAATACAGCGGCCCGTCCTGTGGGTCCCCACTGCCAGGTGGAGGAATCATTATTTTGCGCGTAATAAGGAGGCACTTCCTTACTGCAACCGTGGACCTAGCTGTCAGCCTCTCCACGTACAGTCCGCATCCGATGGAAGTCGTTCCTTGACCACATTGACCACGCCGCGCCGAGAGCACCACGGCGGTGGACGACGGTGAGGACTAGGAAGGGGACGACTCGGAGCCGGGGAAGACGCAGCAGTGGATGCCCACGCGAAGAGGAGTACGTGGGTTCACTGGTTCGGCTGCGGTATGAGGCTGCTGTCGCCGCAGAATAACAAGGGGTGTGGGTGAGTAGAGGGATGGCCTGGCCAGCGGTGGGAGTAGTAGGGGGCCGTGAGGCCTCCGCGGCATCACAGCCGGCCACGGGAGGCAGGAGCACGCGGCACGACCGGCGCTGGTTTGGGCAGCTGGAGCAAGAAGACCAGAGGTTGAAGAAGCACTATGGTCGTTGGATGAACATCGTACGGTAACAGGAGCTAGAATCGATCATATTGAATAAGTTGACAAAGCCCTCTGTCCCTGTCAACTTGATAGGCCCACAAGTCAGCTTCCCACTGGGTTCCAGTTGGCAAGGGGAATATTCATTTTTTTGTGCGTAATAAGGAGGCACTTCCTTGCGTGCGAAGATAGCTGGTGGGTCCGACATGTCAGCAGGGGGGCACATTATTTTCGTGAAATACAGAGGCCCTTCCGGTGGGTCCCAGATGTTAGGTGGAGGAATCATTATTTTGCGTGTAATAAGGAGGCATTTCCTTGTGTGCGGCCGTGGACCCAGCTGTCAGCCTCTCCACACACAGTCTACTTCCGATGGTGTCGTTCATTGACCACGTTGACCACGCCGCGCCGAGCGCATCCAAGGTGGTGGACAACAGCGAGGCCCTGGACAGCAACGAGCCGGAGATGGGAAGACACGGGAGTAGAGTCACAGACGGAGAGGTGTACGAGGGTTAACTGGTTCTAGTGCGGTGTGGTCCGGCAGTCGATGGAGAAGAACAGGAGGTGTGGAGGGGTGGAGGGATGGCCTGGCCAACGGTGGGGTAGCGCTTCATAGCGAAGCGTGCTAAGTAGAGCTGCTAGCAGCAGGAGGCAGGAGGTGGTCCCTGCGGTGCTGGAGGAAGAAGACAAGAGATTGAAGATAGATGTCGGTCGTTGGATGTAAATCGAACGGCTAACATGTCAGAATCATTTGTTGACTAAATTGACAATGACTTGTGTTGGCTTCGACCTATTGGCCCACATTTCAGCCTCCAAAAATGTGGCACGTATTCAACCCATTTTTCCAGAATTTACAGTCTTTTTTGCGCGGTAGAATTTACAGTCAATTTGATATTATTTTTTGAATTACAGCCATTAGCTGGGCTGGGTGAACAAATAATGTAGCGTCCATGCGGCCCATTTATTTTATTTCCTAAAAAATTACAGGCCATTTGCACTTTCTCAAAATACACGATTTTGCTGGGCTGATTCTAATTATAATGTTGGGTTGGGCCAGCAATCTTATCAAAAAATAGAAAGGGGCTAAGCATTTTGTTATAAATATATTTAAATAATAAGTGATATTATTACATTCGTCCTTAAATCTTACCAAGCTTTTGTACACAATCACTAGGATTTTCGTGCCAAAACAATCCATGATTTTATTTGTTAAGAAATTATTTTTATAAGTTAATAAGATGTGGGATATTATTTCTTACATATGTAAGTATCTGTTAAATATATGATGACAATAAAAATAATATATAATAACATATAAAATATATTTTTTAGAAAAATAGGGAGCATCTCCCCGGTTCCATTGCTGAGAACGAAACCACAACATATTCTGATACAGCAGCTCAAAGAGCAGTTCGAAAGCAAAGGTAGAAAAGCTACAAACTAGGGGGTGGATGAACAAGTTCTCTGAATAACACAAATCACCCGAGCGGTGCCAAAGGCAGAGCAGATAGAGAACTCAAATAACACAAGGAGGGTCCAGTGAAGCCTTCATGGTCTTCAGCCGAGGGGTCGTGTTAGCCTGCGACGACCAGTAAGCAAGCGGAGACACCGGGCTGGAAGGCGTAGCATGGTGGATGTCCCTCTTTTTCAGCGCCAGGTGCCCATCATCTTCATCAGAGATCTTGAGACAAGCCCACGGGTCCAGCCCCAGAGCAGGTCGAGCCTTGTTCAGCCACAAGTGATCGCCAACGGTTTCTGGAGGGATCTTGTTAGGGTTTCCACGAAGCTCATCAACTTGTCCTTATCCGATCCGGAGGAGAGAATCGCCCAGTTCCTCACCATGTTCCTGATCAACCTCAAGACCTGCGGAATGGAAATCCAGGAGGTGTTACTGAAAATCATAGCATTTCTATATTTCCAGAGGCACCAAAGGACAGCTGAGCTAACAATATTTAAAACTGAGCACTTTTTGGTAGCAATCCAGAATCTGGCGACAGATTCGAAGGATGAGCCAATCTGACTAGAGAAATATTCCTCAATGTGGGCCCAGAGATGTTTAGCAACTATACATTCAAAAAATAGGTGAGAACAAGACTCTTGTTCCAAGTAGTAAACACAATCAAGGGGTTTGATGATGTGTCTCTTCCTAAGGTTATCCCTAGTCATCAATTTGTTTTTGGAGAGAAGCCAGAGAAATACATGAATTTTAGGGGGAACTCTCAACTTCTAGACAGCAGGGATAAACACGGGTTGAACCCCTCTAATGTTGATAACATGATAGAGGGAGCTGGAGGAATACTTCCCCTTATTGTCCAGCTACCAAATCAGGGCATCCGGCTCGGTAGTAAAGGTAATGCTTTTGGCAATTTCTTCCAACTGGAACCATTGTTCCATGAGGCTATCACTAAAGTTCCTTCTAAAAGAGAGTTTTAGGCATTGACTGTCCCAAACTTCATTGACACTTTTGTTAAGCTCATTGCAGAGAGAGTAAATAGGCCAAAATTGGACTACTAGGGGGATGTGCCAAACCAAGTATCTTCCCAGAACCTGGTTCTGCTCCCATCCCCTATGTTCCATCTGTAGCCAAATTTCATAGCATGCATAATAGATTTTAATCCTTTCCAGAATCTAGAGGTCTTAGGGTTGGAGGAAGGGACAAAAATATTAGCTTTATTTCCTAGGTATTTATGGGCAATAAGAAGCTTCCAGGGTTTCAGGTATTCCTCATAGAATCTTTTAATCCAAGACCCTAGAAGACAGATGTTAATTTCTTGGAGGTTAGGTATGCCTAGGCCTCCAGAATATTTTTTCATAGAGACTAGGGCCCAATTAGCAAGGTGTAGCTTCCTATTTCCCTCAAAATCATTCCACAAGCAATGAGACATCTGAGAATTGATGAGGTTCACTGCCCATTTAGGGAACTTGAAGAAGGAGAGGAGATACACTGGAATGCTAGCCAAACAAGCTTGTATGAGGATCAATCTACCTCTGTAAGAGAGAAGTTTGCCCCTCCACCCAACAATCCTTTTAATGATTTTATCCAGAAGGGGTTGGATATCCTCTCTCCTTAGTTTATCATAGTGGAGAGGGATACCTAGGTACTTAATGGGGAAGTTACCTTTATTACAGACTAGAATAGAGAGGAAGCCAGCTAACTCCTGGTCATCCATGTTGATAGGGATGAGTTCACTTTTAGAGTAGTTGATTCTCATGCCTGAGACTTGTTTAAAATAGGTTAGAACAGTTTTCAGATTGCTAGCATGTGTGGAGTCATTGTCTAAGAAAAGGATGGTATCATCTGCATATTGAAGGCAGATGATGCCACCAGGGCAGACCTCAGGACAGAGCCCTGCAATCAGATTATGATCAGCAGCTTTGCTCAGCATTTTAGTAAGAATGTCCACTACTAAATTAAACAAAGCGGGGAGATGGGGTCACCTTGCCTAAGGCCTTTACCAGCAAAGAAAAAATCACTTTCATAGTTATTTAACTTGACCCCAACAGACCCCCCATGAGTAACTTGCTGGATCCAACTAGTCCATTTACCCCCAAAACCGCTAAGCTCCAGGAGTTTCATAAGGAAATCAAGGTCAACTTTATCGAAGGCAGTCTAAACTAGAACTACCATCTGGAGAAAAATTCTCACAAACAGAGCCTTCAGATCTGTTTTGGTGAGGGTAAATAAAGGAAGAGCATTCAATGCCATCATTAAGAGAAGTAACATCTACACCAATCTTAGCAGCAATGGCATTGAAGGAAGGATCATTAAAGCTGGAGAAGGAAGTGTGTTTCATACCCTGGGTTTTTTGCACTTCCAGGTTCTGAACCTCTTTGAGCTGTTGAGCCTTTTCAATAATGGTTCTCTTATCACCAGCTACCCTAGACTGGTTCTGGTGGCTTGAACAGGACCCCATTTGGGAAGGTGCTTCTCCTTAGGAAGGGCAGGGAAGTTAGAGTTGTATTTTGAGTCCAAATTGTCTCGGAGTTCAGTTGTTTCAACAAGTGCCTCTTGATCCTCTTGTAGATCTATAGAACCTTCTAATTCCATCAGATCATCATCTTCCAGGAGCTCCATTTCCCTGAGGAGGTTGAATCCATCAGTTTCATCAAGCACAGAATTCAAGATCTTTTCCTGGATGCTGAGTTAAGGAGTGTATGGAGAATCAGGGAGGTGTGTCTTGAGGACTGAAGTGGGTGTAGTTTCTCCAAGCATCTGATTGTTGCCAAAAGACTGTTGTCGGTGTCAAAACCAGCGGATCTCGGGTAGGGGGTCCCGAACTATGCGTCTAGGTCGGATGGTAACAGGAGGCAGGGGACACGAAGTTTTACCCAGGTTCGGGCCCTCTTGATGGAGGTAAAACCCTACGTCCTGCTTGATTAATATTGATGATATGGGTAGTACAAGAGTAGATCTACCACGAGATCAGAGAGGATAAACCCTAGAAGCTAGCCTATGGTATGATTGTTGTTCGTCCTACGGACTAAAACTCTCCGGTTTATATAGACACCAGAGAGGGCTAGGGTTACACAGAGTCGGTTACAATGGTAGGAGATCTACATATCCGTATCGCCAAGCTTGCCTTCCATGCCAAGGAAAGGCCCTTCCGGACACGGGACGAAGTCTTCAATCTTGTATCTTCATAGTCCAGGAGTCCGGCCGAAGGTATAGTCCGGCCATCCGGACACCCCCTAATCCAGGACTCCCTCAGTAGCCCCTGAACCAGGCTTCAATGACGACGAGTCCGGCGCGCAAATTGTCTTCGACATTGCAAGGCGGGTTCTCCTCCAAATTTCGTGTACCTGTTGAATAGTGTCCGGTTTCTAGTAAATGTAGTGCTCCTTAGCTTCTACGCCCAATAATGGTCGTTTTCCACGTGTCAAACGAATACGAAAAGTCAGGGTGTTTTTTATATTTACACCCCTAGCCGCGTGAATGAGCTGCCTATTTAAGGGGACGAGGATTTAGATCCAAACCACACCTTCTCCCTTTCCGCGAGTATTCATCGGAGCATATCCGACAGAGGTCCATTCTATCATGGCCAGCCGCCGCAACTCCTCCTCTCACCCTTCCAGCCCTCAGCCCGGAGATTGGAAGAGGTGCTCCATCCCGCACAGCGAGCTAGTGAAGCTCCAGACCAAGGGATTTCTCCCCCCCCCCCCGGCCTATATGGTCCCGGTTCGAGCCGGACTTGCCATCTATAATGGCGGAGAGCAAGCGGAGAGCGCCCCCAATCCCTCCAAAGAAGAGAGGGTATGCCTTGCCCCTTACTTAATAAGAGGGCTCGGATTTCCAATTCATCCGTTTCTCCGGGGGCTTCTGGAGTTCTATGGCCTCCAGCTGCATAACCTCACGCCTGCCTCCATATTGCATATCGCGGGCTTCGTAGCCCTTTGCGAGCTGTTTTTGGGTTGCGAGGCTCATTTCGCGCTGTGGAAAAGGCTATTATGCCTTTTGCCCCGCTCTAAGGAGGGGTCAATATATCAAGTGGGCGGAGCCGAAGTGTGGCGCATCACCGGGACCGGATATCTATCTGGAACCCCAAAGAAGGCGTCTGAAGACTGGCCTTCGGAATGGTTTTATATAGAGGACGTCCCGCTGCCGGATCCTGTCCGGATCGGCCTCCCTGAGTTCGATAGTGCTCCCCTAAAGAAGCGCCTAAGCTGGCGTCCACGGAGCCCTCAGAGGTAAAGTGACAGGGACATCATTTACCTGATGGGCCGGATAAGATTGTTAGCCCATTCCGGACTGACCATGATTGGGGTTATGGCCGAATGCATCATGCGGGGGGTACATCCGCTTCAGTATAGAGGCCACCCCATGTGGCACTTCAACGGGGAGGACGACGCCACCCGCTACGGCCGTAAGGGGCTGGATTCGGCTGCCGCTCTACTAAAGATCTTGTCCACTTTGTACAAGGGAGAAGAGGAGGAATTTCTCCGCGTCAACCCACAGGGTGGATTTTCTATGTACAATCCCCCAAGCTGGGTATGTGGTCACTTTTACTTGCCCATCCGTTTCATATTCCCATTGTTAAATATTCAGTCTAACAACTTCAACACAGGAACTGCGCCAGGCTGTTAAAGAAATAAACAGCCCTCCTCCACAACCCAAGGAGCCAGGAAGGTCCCTCGACCCGTCCTCTCAAGAGGATCCGGTATTATCTGTGGAGCTGATTGATGGGGTATTTCATCAATTGAGCAAGGACAACACCTTGGTGGCCATTACGGCCGATTACCCAGGGTTACTCCCAGTCTCACAGGTAACTGAGACCGAAGTCCCAGCACTTTGAAACAGAGCCACGGAGTAGTATGTGAAAGACATACGGGTAAGAAAATTTTGGTAATTATATATGTATACCAGTAGCCCCCGAGACTTGAAACAGTTAGAATAACTGATTTAAGGATCATCTGTTATGCAGGTTCTTACAGAAAAGAATACCCTACTGTCCCAGGAGCTGGAAGAGTGCAAAGCCCAACTTGAGGCCGCACTAGCCGCGGCAGGGGTGCCCAAGGAGACCCCCTCTGGTAATATATGCTTTGAAAGATAAGTATTTTGCGAAGTGCGGCATGGGTGCAAATCTGACAAATGAAATTGCAGATGGCGCAGGATTAAATCCGGAAGTGCAACAACTCCGACGCCAGCTAAAGGCTGGTGAGAGCGTGCTGACAAAGGTGAGGCGGGAGAAGAACGATCTTCAAGATGCCAACACCAAGCTAGGCGTTGAACTGAAGGACGTTCGTGCCCAGCTGTTGGACTCCGTGAAGGAGAATAAGCGGCTTCGACGCGGCATATATAGTAAGTGCTTAAACGAACTTTGAAAAAAAAAAGTTCAGCGAGGAAGTCGACTAACAGAGTAATGTCTGTAGGTATGCTGACAGGTCGTCCTGCACAGGAAATGCTCGGTTCTACGGGTGACCTTCTTCCCAAGCTCTCCCAACTGCACGAGCGAGTTCGGCAGGTGATGCAAGGCGTCGCCCAGGCCTTGTGGCCGTCCGTCTCCATGCCCGAAGACCTTGGAGAGCTTGTAGAGAAGCTGAAGGGTGCGCGGCGGCGCTTCCGATTGTGGAAGATGTCGGCCTGCCGTCAAGGCGCCAGGGAGGCCTGGGCCATGGTGAAGACGCGGTACACGAAGGCTGACCCAAACCACATGGCCGAGGTCTGACCCGTAGGGCCCGATGGGAAGGAGATCCCTGTGAGCTTAGTATACGGCCAAGTAGAGTTGGCCGCAAAGTATTCCCAACAGGACTGTAAACTAGATAGCCTGTTAGATGGGATTGAAGAGGAATACAATCAGTCAGATTGACTATGTAATTTTAATTGACATGTGTAATGCCTTCTAGCCGGATTGTAGATCATTTGTCATGGCCGACCTTTTCGCTTCAACCTCGGGACCTGATGGTCTGGAGTGTGTCTGAATACCCTCGCGGTTATGTAAGAACCGGGGTATGCATGGAGACCAGGCGTAGGGGTCATTAGTGCTTGAACAGACAAATGCCCAACTAGTTATGTTATATTACATGGTTAGTAAGAAACATCTCCAGTGAGAATAGTTCCGTTAGGGGTTCCTTCCCCTGGGAGGCATGCCCTAAAGTGCATGTCCATTCTGCGAAAAGAGATGCAGGAAAAACATCTGGGGGCATATAGATAAATAAGTGAAAGAAAAGATCATCTTTAGTTCACCGACCGAATATTCCCTTAAGAACGCTAGCTTTCGGCTTCACCCAGTCTGAGGTACACATCCGGCTGACCCGGCACTAACAATCGCAGAGGTGCTCCCTTTACCACCTAGCCGAACAATCGGGAACGTAGGGGTAAGCACAGGAGCCACGCAACCCAGCTTGGCCAAAACTTAAGTCATATCAATGCATATAATGGCGAATAAAAGGTACATGCAAAAGTGTGACACATGTGTTGGGCATGAAGCCTGTATAAATAAGCTTCTGTTTAAAGAAGCCCCCAGGTTTAATGAGCGTGGATAGCACATCACTTTATGAGCCTTTAAAGGCTATAAGAGAGAGAGGAGAAGGAGAGAAATGTAAGACAGAAAGTATAAAAAATGGACAGAGGAAGGAGACGAACACAGAGTCCGGAGCTAGGCATAGAATCTTCGTAGACGGGCTGCGTTCCATGGGTTCGGCTCGAGTCGGTTATCCGATGCATCTCGCAGGTGGTATGCTCCACCAGTTAGGACTTGGTCGATTATGAAGGGACCTTCCCACTTGGGCTTGAGTTTGTCCTTTTTCTTCTCCGGCAGGCGTAGAACTAATTCACCAATGTTGTAATTTTTGGCCCGTACTTCTCTGCTTTGGTATCTTCGAGCCTGCTGTTGATAGAATGCGGAACGGGCTTTTGCCACGTCACGCTCTTCCTCCAAGGCGCCCAAACTATCCTACCGATCGAGCTCGGCTTCTCTTTCTTCGTACATGCGCACTCGAGGTGAGTCATGAATTATGTCGCAGGGCAAAACTGCCTCTGCGCCGTACACCATGAAGAATGGTGTGTATCCGGTGGTGCGATTCGGCGTGGTCCGTAGCCCCTAGAGTACGGAGTCGAGCTCCTCTACCCAGTGCGTATTAGATTCCTTAAGGGACCGTACTAATCTGGGTTTGATGCCGCTCATGATAAGACCATTTGCACATTCGACCTGGCCGTTGGTTTGTGGGTGATAGACGGAAGCATAATCAAGCTTGATGCCCATGTTTTTGCACCAGAGTTTTACCTCATCGGCCGTAAAGTTCGTGTCGTTATCAGTGATGATGCTGTGGGGGACGCTGTAATGGTGTACAACCCCGGATATAAAGTCTATCACGGGTCCGGATTCGGCCGTCTTAACAGGCTTGGCTTCTATCCATTTGGTGAACTTATCCACCATGACCAGTAAGTATTTTTTCTTGTGGGTTCCGCCTTTAAGGGGTCCAACCATGTCAAGCCCCCAGAACGCAAGGGCCAAGTGATGGAGATAGTTTGGAGGGCAGTGGGTGGCATATGGCTTTGGTTTGCAAAAAGCTGGCAACCGACGGATCGTTGGACTAAGTCCTGGGCGTCTGCCCGGGCCGTCGGCCAATAAAAGCCTGTACGGAAGGCCTTGCTTACAAGGGACCGAGCTGCAGTGTGATGTCTGCCAAGTCCGGCATGAATTTCAGCCAGGAGGTTCCGCCCTTCCTCTTCGGAGATGCACCTTTGAAGTACTCCGGTAGTGCTTTTCTTATAAAGCTCTCCCTCATGGACTTTATAGGCTTTAGATCGCCGCACTATGCAGCGTGCCTCATTTTGGTCCTCAGGGAGTTCCTGCCTGGTAAGGTAGGCGAGGAATGGTTCTGTCCACGGGGCGATGACGGCCATTATTACGTGGGCTGAGGGTGTTATTTCATTGGCAGAGCCTCCAATTGTGTTAGAGTGTTCGGTGTCGGGCAGTGCGGTTGGGTCCGGGCTGCTATTGCCAGGTTCCCCTTCCCATACTATGGGCAGCTTGAACAGCCTTTCCAAGAAGATGTTGGGGGGACTACATCGCGTTTTGCACCGATGCGTGCCAGGACATCTGCCGCCTGATTATTTTCCCGGGCTATATGGTGAAATTCGAGCCCTTCGAACCGAGCTGACATTTTTAGGACGGCGTTGTGATAAGCTGCCATCTTTGGATCCTTGGCATCAAAGTCGCCATTTATTTGGGATATTGCGAGGTTCGAGTCCCAGCGCACCTCTAGGCATTGAATGCCCATGGATACTGCCATCCGGAGACCATGTAAAAGGGCCTCATATTTGGCTGTGTTGTTGGAGTCTGTGTACATTATCTGGAGTACATATTGAACTATGTCTCCTGTGGGGGACGTCAAAACGACGCCAGCCCCTAGACCGGCCAACATTTTGGAGCCGTCGAAGTGCATGACCCAGTTTGAATATGTGCCATACTCTTTAGGGAGTTCGGCCTCCATCCATTCTACGGCGAAGTCGGCCAAAACTTGCGACTTGATAGCTCGCCGTGGCTTGTAAGTTATGTCAAACGGGAGGAGCTCAATGGCCCATTTTGCAATCCGGCCCGTCGCGTCGCGGTTATTCATAATATCATTAAGTGACACTTCCGAGGCTACTATTATTGAACACTCTTGAAAGTAGTGTCGCAGCTTCCGGGATGCCATAAACACCACGTACGCAATCTTTTGATAGTGCGGGTACCATGACTTGCACGGAGTAAGGACAGTGGACACATAATAGACCGGCTTTTGAAGGGGGAATTTGTGTCTGTCCGTTTCTCGTTCGACGACGAGCACTGCGCTTACGACCTGATGGGTTGCTGCAATGTATAATAGCATTGGTTCGCCAATGTTTGGCGCGGCCAGGATTGGGTTTGTTGCCAAGATGGCTTTCATTTCGTCGAGTCCAGCCGTGGATGCATCCGTCCACTCGAAGTGTTCGGTGCGCCGAAGGAGGCGGTAAAGGGGTAGGGCCTTTTCTCCTAAGCGGGAGATAAAGCGGCTTAGAGCCGCCACGCATCCGGTTAATTTTTGTATTTGTTTGAGGTCCTTCGGGATATCCAATTGTGACAGAGCTCGGATCTTGGCTGGATTTGCTTCGATTCCTCTACCGGATACAATGAAGCCCAAGAGCTTTCCGGCTGGAACGCCGAAAACACATTTTTCCGGGTTGAGCTTGATGTCGTATGTTCGGAGGTTATCGAATGTTAGCCTCAAGTCGTCTACTAGAGATTTGACATGTCTTGTTTTAACGACCACATCATCGACGTATGCCTCCACTGTTTTGCCGATCTGCTTTGCCAGACATGTCTGAATCATGCGCTGATATGTTGCGCCGGTGTTTTTGAGTCCGAAGGGCATTGTGTTGAAGCAGAATGGGCCGTATGGTGTGATGAATGCCGTTGCGGCTTGGTCTGACTCTGCCATATTTATTTGATGGTTGCCGGAGTATGCGTCGAGGAAACACAACGAATCGTGTCCTGCGGTAGCATCGATAATTTGATCGATGCGGGGGAGGGGGAAGGGATCCTTTGGGCAAGCCTTGTTAAGGTCTTTGAAATCAACGCACAGGCGCCAGGATTTGTCCTTCTTTGGTACCATCACCAGGTTTGCTAGCCAGTCCGGATGTTTGATATATTTGATGAATCCGGCCTCCAATAGCTTGGCTAGTTCCTCTCCCATGGCCTGTCTCTTAGGTTCGGAAAAATGCCGAAGAGCCTGTTTGACTGGCTTGAATCCTTTTAGGATATTTAAGCTGTGTTCGGCCAGCCTGCGTGGGATTCCTGGCATGTCTGAAGGGTGCCAGGTGAAAATGTCCCAGTTCTCTCGTAGGAACTCTCGCAGTGCGGCATCTACATCAGGGTTTAACTGTGCCCCGATGGAAGCTATTTTATTGAGGTCCGTTGGATGGACCTGGAATTTGACTATTTCGTCCGCCGGTTTAAAGGAGGTGGACTTGGATCTTTTATCGAGTATCACATCATCCCTATTCACCATGGAGCGCAGCGCAGTCAGTTCCTCAGCCGCTAGGGCTTCGGATAGCGCCTCGAGGGCCAGTGCGGCTGTCTTTTTTTCGGCGCGGAGTGCTATGTCCGGATCACTAACGAGAGTGATGATTCCGTTAGGCCTGGGCATCTTGAGCTTCATGTACCCATAATGGGGTATTGCTTGGAAGACTGTAAACGCTTCCCGCCCTAGCAGAGCGTGATATCCGCTACTGAACGGGGCCACCTGGAACGTGACCTCTTCGGACCTGTAATTATCCGGCGTGCCGAACACCACATCTAGTGTGATTTTTCCTGTACAGCGCGCTTCCCGACTGGGGATTATTCCTCTAAAGGTTGTGCTGCTTCGCTCAATGCAGTTCCAGTCTATTTCCATTTTTTGAAGGGTTTCCTCATAAATGAGGTTCAATCTGTTGCCGCCATCCATGAGTACCTTGGTAAGACAAAAGTCATCCACTATTGGACTGAGGAACAATGCGGCTGGTGCTCGGGCTGTTCGGAATTTAGGTTCGTCACTGGCGTTAAAAGTAATAGCCGGTCACTCCATGGGTTAATTGTTGCTACTTGGTAGACTTCAGCAAGGCCACGGAGTGTTCTTTTTCGCATATTATTTGATGCGAAAGTCTCGAAGACTGTTAATACCGTACTGGTTTCTCTGGGGTGACTTTCTGTGGCTTCTAGAATTAGAAGATCTTCGCCAATTTTTTCCACCTGCCGGAGTATCCAACATGCTCTAAGGCTGTGAGTTGGTGTGGCACCCTCTGCACTGTGAATTTTACAGGGTCCATCAAGCCATCCTTCCAGTACAGTTACGTGCCCTGTAGAGGGCTTTTTCTTTTTGGTATTGAACCCGGGTGTCTGACGATGATGCACCCTTTTATTTCGGACCGGGTTTGTATTCAAGGCCGGATTGTCCCAAAATTTTGTTTCGGTTTTCCAGGCGCTTTCCATCGCACAGTACTTTCGTACTATGGACGCCAAGTCAGCAAAGCCTGTAATATCACGGCGACTTATGGCGTTGAGGATTCCCTTGTCCGTGCAATTATTGCAGAAGAATGAAATTGTGTCTTCCTCGCGGTAGTCCTTTATCCTGTTCATAACTAGGAGGAATCTGGCCCAGTAATGATGTACTGTTTATTCGGGCTCTTGCCTAATTTGGGATAGATCGCTTATGTACGGGTGGGTGGGTGGAATCAAATCCGAAACCTCACCCAATCTGAGACCCAGGGACCAGGGAGTTTCCGAACTCGGGCGTTGGGATTCTTGGATGCGGCCCAATGAATCTAGTCCGTCGCCTGACTTTAACTTCAGGTCTTGAGTGATATCCTCCCCTCCGCGGGTATCCAGCTTGGAGGGATCAGGAATCCGGACATAGCTAGTCTTTGAGATAGATGAAGGGTCGCCGCACTGTCCCTCTACCACGGCAACGTGATGGGTGACCTGGGGAGAGTTAATCTCTCTCAGATCGGGTTTAGGCCCAATCTGGTCATAATCCGTAGCGACTCCCAGGGCAGCGATGCGATCCAAGAGCTCGTTTAGGGAAGAGAGCTCCATTGGATCTAGCTGCTCGGCGAATTCCGAGCTGACATGAAGATTGCTTTCGATGACCCGAGAGGTCATTGTCGGCGCAGCAGCCGAACAGGCAGTCATAAGGAAACCGCCTAACCGGAGAGTTTGGCCGACAGCCAAAGCTCCCTTAGCAACGGTGCTGCCTTTAAAGATGGGATGAGGCATCCTTCCTGATGGCGACGGCACAGAGGAACTCTCAATGAAAGCACCAATGTCGGTGTCAAAACCGGCGGATCTCGGGTAGGGGGTCCCGAACTGTGCGTCTAGGTCGGATGGTAACAGGAGGCAGGGGACACGAAGTTTTACCCAGCTTTGGGCCCTCTTGATGGAGGTAAAACCCTACGTCCTGCTTGATTAATATTGATGATATGGGTAGTACAAGAGTAGATCTACCACGAGATCAGAGAGGCTAAACCCTAGAAGCTAGCCTATGGTATGATTGTTGTTCATCCTACGGACTAAAACTCTCCGGTTTATATAGACACCACAGAGGGCTAGGGTTACACAGAATCGGTTACAATGGTAGGAGATCTACATATCCGTATCGCCAAGCTTGCCTTCCATGCCAAGGAAAGTCCCTTCCGGACACGGGACGAAGTCTTCAATCTTGTATCTTCATAGTCCAGGAGTACGGCCGAAGGTATAGTCCGGCCATCCGGACACCCCCTAATCCAGGACTCCCTCAACTGTCCTCTGATGTTAGGGGCCCCAGAATTGGCAGCAGGCCCTTTATCTGATTCAGATCTAGAGCTCCTGTTGGATTCAGCATCTTCAGTAAGATTGGTACCAGTTTCAGCTGCAGAGACATATGTACCAGCAGAGATGTTGGTGGAGGTGCCAGTTTCAGTGGGGGTTAAGGACTCCACCCCAATGAGTAGCATGTAGATTTTGTTCCCAACTCCAAAAAGCCTTTCAGCAGGGATTTTGGAGGGATCTTTACATAAGATTTTGACCCTAACAGTTTCATAGAATGAGTTGAAATTATTCTGCCAATCGACATCTAGTAAGACCCCCAAAGTGGAAGTGATTTGATCCAGCATAGTCCAGTCACACCACTTGGGGGTTCAATTTCCTGATCTTGATCCAAGTTTCCTGGAGGTCCTCTTCAGCCTCAATCCTGCCTTTCCATACTTCAACATTGACTACAACATTGTCTTTTTTGAGACCAAAACAGGGTATCCAGCAACTTGAACTACATCTATTTCAGGAGGGAATTTGACCAAGAATGTCCACTCATCTAGGGCATTGATTGGCCAAGGCCAGTTGGTTTTGTAAAGGGAAAACTTTGTTTTTTCCACTCTAGCTTTTGCCCGTTTTGCTTATGCCACTCTAGAATTTAACATTTCACTTTTGCCACTCTTAGCTTCTGACAATATATCAATTTTGACATTCAGTGGCAAAAGCAAAATTTTCAGAGTGGCAATTGTGATACATTGCAAAACCTAAGAGTGGCAAAAGTGAAATGAAAAATTGTCGTTTTTGCCACTAAATGGCATTTGTGATGTATTGTCAAAAGTTAAGAGTGGCAAAAGTGAGATATCAAATTCTAGAATGGCATAAGCAAAATGGGCAAACACTAGAGTGGCAAAAACAAATTTTACCCTTAAATGTCTGCAAACTCAGTGGCAAGTTCCTGCTTGGTCACTTCACCAGCTTCTACCAGAACAATCCCCACATTCTTCAAGGAGCCATGACACTGAGCATTTTCATCAGGTGGGTCTATGTGGTAGAACCCTAATCCTGGAGCAGTACTTCCAACATATCTAGCAGAACTGTGGGTTTTCCTTCTGACAGGGCAATTCTCAACTTTATGGGTAACCATTTTGCAGATAAAACAACTCTTGGGCTTGACACATTTATCCAAATGATGCCCTAGTTCCCCACAGTTGTAGCACATCACCTCAGAGTATGCCATAAGGCCCGAAGCAGGGGCACGAGCAGTTTTCTGGATGTCCTGTCTCTTCTTTTTCTGATTCTTGCCTTGAGATTTCCCACTGATCTGAGAGTCAGAACCACCAGCAGATTGGTCTTGGGCAATTACAGGAGCCTGCCCAGATTGTGCCCCCATTTGGGGTGGAGGTGGGTTGTACCACTGCCCAACCAGCGCTCCCCCCATTGTGATAGGGGAAATTCATCGGAGTTCCCAGTTCCTTCTCATCCTCTAGCCAGATGTTGTCTCTCAGGAAGAAGAAATAACCACCAGACAGCTCAATTGAAGTAGATTGCAAGCCTAATTTCAATCTTCTGCAGGTTTGGGGGAGAGGTAAGGTAGGGGATCCACCTGCTCCGACTCCGGTGGCGTGCTGGTGGGCATGAGTCCACTCAAGCATTCCCATCTCGCAGCACGGCGTGTATCTCCTGAATTCACTTCTCCTTTCGCCCATCGAACGAACGCAATCGGCGGCTCCCTGGGGTGGGGCATCCTGTGCTTCTCCGAGAAATCTCCTTCGAAGTAGATCCGCAGGTCTAGATTCAGCAGCTCCCAATCCACATGATCCTTGCACATCCAAGCATACCTGCGCGAGTGAGAGAACGGATTCGGTCCCTCCTCGGCTTCCTCCCTCGCAGCTTCCTCCTCTGCTTCCCTCCATTCGCGCGTGCACTGGGTCCATGAGAGAGCATCATTGCGGATCTGCATCGCCCGCTCCCTCCATCTCCTCCCTCGAGTCTCCCACAGCACCGCCGGCGCGACGGAGTTGAGCGGCTGGAGCATCCACGGGAAGGCTTTGTAGACATGTGGGAGATGCATCTTGTACATCTGCCTGTCTTCCAGCCATTCCCCCGTGGATATGGCCGGCGACTCCATGCGGCACGCGAGCAGACTTGCTGAGGGGGGCAGGCGCGCCCGGAGTCAGGAGGCGGGAGGTGGCGGCGAGATCTATGGCGGCGGCGAGGGTGGAGGTAGTGGCAGGGGCAGCGGCGAGGGTGGAGGTGGTGGCGGCGGCGAAGGGGATTGCGAGAGCGGTCATCTATTTGCCAATTATGTGAACTAAACAGTCAACATATAAAATAATTTAAATATATATAATATAGTTAGAAGGGAAACATAAGTTGGACCTGGCGTTCCTATTCTTATATAGAAAAATAGAACAGACCTTTGCGTTTTCTTCAAAAAAATACATAAATTGGGCTGCCAAAAATAAAACCTCGGATGGGAGGTCCATAGGCCGGTCGATACATGATGGCCCTAAGAAAATACAAACAGGCCTATGGACCTCCCATCCATTATGCATGAATGTTGATCAGCATGATGTTAACTGGCTGGTAGTTCCATTTTCGACCATGAATAAAACTTCCAACATGATGTTAACCCTGTTTGAAAAGGCCGTGTTAATATAAATGCTCTGCCTCTGAAAGTTGAAGTTTCTTATCTAAAACTGAACTTGGAGTTTCTTATCTGAAACTGAAACTTGCAGTTTCTTCTCTGAGAATCACATTGTCTGCACTTCTATACTCCTATGAAACTACATTTTTTAAGTGCTAAAAATAGATATCTAGAATTCATAAAATACTTCATATGCTCAATACTGCAAATCTGAAATTCAAAAGACATTCATATCTGAAAGTACTCTCAAAATACACAACACAAAACACAATTCACAACCTGCAAATATTGACAACCCTAAGCTCCTCCTAACAATTCACAACCTGCCCGACTATTGGGCTGGGGGGGGCAGCCCCCTCCTATTCCTCAACGGCAGACAGCCGCCCCGTAAGACGATGTGAACGGCGAGGGAGACGATGGCGGGGAAGCGTCGTCGGGCCAACTGCTTTTCTCCTCTTGCAGTTGGGTTCGGTCGATGAAGACTCCACCGGCTCGCTCTGGCAGGACACCCTCACAAACGGCACCCTGTAGATGCTCGATCCTTCAATATCTGGTGGATGCTCCATCTAGGATCGATACTCCCACCACCGCTGCCTCACAATCGGATTCGGTGAATCTGTTTGCTCCATGGCCCAGAGGAGCAGCTCTATGTACTCCAGCGCGACTCCCTCCGGGAGTATCGCCGCCTTTTCGCTCTGTTGCAGATATTTGGCCATGGATGTCGCCATCGCCGCTAGTTGGTCCTTGTTGTCAAACCAAGACTGTATCTCCAACATCCTAGCTAGCTTCACAGGGTCGCCATCTGCGATCCTCACGTATCGGTTGTACTCCTCCATCGATCTACTTCTCCATAGCACCTTCACTCTCCGGTGGTGGTTTTTGAATGGAAGAGGAGAGGAGCAGCGCTACTTTTGGATTAGAACGGGAGAGGAGCGACGCTGGTTTTGGACTGGAACAGGAGAGGAGGGGCGATGGTTTTGAAATGGAAGAGGAGAGGAGCGGCACTGCACTTAGATTGGAACAGGAGAGGAGCGGCGGTGGTTTAAGAGGAGAAGAGAGGAAGAGCGAGCGCTGGTCTTGGAAGTATTTTTTTGTTGTTTTGCGTATTTTGGGTCAAAATTTGACCACGTGTTGTATTTGACAAGCAAAATGTGAATTCATGTCACCAAAAATTGTATCATTTGGTTCGTATCTGAATGTACTTTCAAATTATATTATTTTTACAATGTATAACATATATTTTATGTGCAAAAATTATGGTCAATTATGACCCAGAATAAAAGGGAGACTAGTTAATGTGGGCTTGCTTTCTTAATTGAAGGGTAAATTGATTTTGATTTTGATCTAGTCACATCGCGTCGGCCCTCTCGTCCAATCCTAAATCGCTGCCGCATGCTCCTCTCCCTCTTCTCCATTGCAAAACCACCTCCTCTCCTCTCAATCATCTCCATTCCATAACCACCGTCTCGCCTCTCCCTCTTCTGATCTTCTCCATTGCAAAACTACCTCCTCTCCTCTCCATCATCTCCATTCCAAAACCACCGTCTCGCCTCTCCCTCTTCTCTATTACAAGACCACCGTCTCTCCTCCGTTTTCTAGACGCTTTGCTCCATGGCGCGGGCGCAATCCATGGATACAAAATTAGTATACTGTATACTATTTAAAAGTCGAGGGCGGGGCTTTTCCTGCGCGGTAGGCGGCGGGGCAGTTCTGCCTAGTCGGTTCGACAAAGACACGAGAAGACGAGGGAGTAGGCTGCTACAAATGTAGGGCTGTGTGATTTAACAGCGAGTTACTGTTGGACAGGTGGGGCCCCGTGATTTGACTTGTCATTATCATTTTAACTGGGGCGCTACAACCGGCGTCAGTCTCCCGATTCCTGACCACCTCCATACAGGTGCCTCTCACAATGCTCCACCATGTAGTAGAGGCTGGCTCTTGCATGAGAGCCCACTTCTCCACTTTTTCCTTGCCTCTCTTTCCACCACATATGAAAAAATGCCATGTAAAGCGCACTATTGTACTTACTTTTACTTGCTCCTACAGGTGCTTAAGCTTGCCACATACGCATAAAGTCTGATGTGGCAAGTTAATCAAGAAGAGAGAGACTAGTTTGGTGACCCAAGGAAGAAACGGTGCTAAGCGCGTGTACCTAGGTGAAAAGACAATTTTGAGTCTATAGCTAATTACATGAAGCAAACTTAGTAACACCATTTCATTGGAAGAGGTCACTCCTTGGCAAATGCAATAAATACTAGTACTCCCTATGTCCCATAATATAAGAATGTTTTTGGCACTACACTAGTGTCAAAAACATTCTTATATTATGGGACGGAGGGAGTACGAAGAAAGAGATAGAGAGGAGTAAAAAAATACACTTATAGCCAACCTTATAGCCAACCTTGTTGTAGTATGAGTGACTAAGTGATGACTATGTATGACATGCCAACATCAGATAGCCTAACACACCGTCTTAAATCTCCAAGGGCGCAACCGCGCGAGTGACGCGACGGTCGTGGTAGGCGCGACCATGATACGGGTTGCTGGCAGCCCTTGGATCTGAGATCAAACGGTCGCATGCTAAGTTGCTGAAAATTTGCAGAATAACCCTCGAGGATAGGATATTCACCCATAGTTCTTGTCGGCGTTCTGGGAATGGGGGTCCCCAGACTTGCCTGCCTGTGGCCTGCGGCGTGGCTCAGGTGGGGGCCCAGCGCGGCCCATCTTCATCAGCCCAAGCTCAAGACCCTCGCGGGGGGCCAAGCCTCGCGGGGCGGACGACAGGAAGCTTCCTCAAGAGCGGCCTCATCAGGCAAGCTCGCGAGGAGGCGGAGAGATCAATGCAAGGGTACCTCGCGAGGATCCCATGACGCAAGCCATGACGATCAAGGCCAGGCGGGCACCAGGCGGGCGCCAGCCTGCGCAGGGTCCTTGTTTCCCCTTTGGTGAAAAGGGAGCAAGCACATGCCAAGGTATCACGCAAAGGTTACCATTCCCGTGCAATGAGACCAAGACTAGCCGAACGGCCGGACGGAGGTCACCGTGGAGCCCAAGACGGCGTCATCACCAGTGCTTTTGGCAGCCGAAGACCACCTTTGGTCAGGATAACTTGTACTAGATGTTCCCCTTCAAAATGGCCAATTGTTGGTGCCCTTCCCGCTCAATTATTCGGGGAGAGGCCCAGGGCCTCTATAAATAGAGGTAGCCTCCACAAAGGGAAAAGAGAGGAAAAACCCCAGTAGAGAGAGGGAGGAAAAAACCCAGTAGAGAGAGGAGAAAACCCAGTAGAGACTAAGTAGGACACACCGCACCAGCTCAAGAACACCCCTCGCGAGGCTGTTCTTCCCTTGTACTGTCCATCATCAGCCCTAGAGGCAATCCACCACACCACACACTGGAGTAGGGTATTACACCACAACGGTGGCCTGAACCAGTATAAACCTCGTGTCTCTTGTATTGTTCATCATTTTCATCTTAGTTCGCACGAGAGGATCGGACGTAGATCGGTACGAGAGAGATCTCCGCGCGTACCCCAGTGTTCGAACCTCAAGGGTCTGCCGGAACTCGAAATCCGACATTTGGCGCACCAGGTAGGGGTGCACCGGAATCTTTCTTCCGTTGTTCGCGTGTGATCTTCCGTCGTGTCCATGGCTGACGCTCGTCGGGCCCGCGCCGAGCACCAGGCTGCTCGCGCCACTCGCTTCGCCCAGACGGCGCCCGTCGGCGGCCCCCCTCGTCGTTCCCCGTCGCCCGCCGCCACTGGCCTGGCGGGGAACGAGCAGCAGGCCTCGTCCCAGCATCCTTCGATGTGGCGGGATGGCCGCACCGCCACCCCATCGCTGACTCCAGCTGGCTCGTCGTCCCACGCCCGTCGCGCACCCATGGATGTGCACGCCTCACTGCTCTTGGCACGGGAGCTCCTACACTATCGCCCCGTCGACGACCTCTACGAGGACTGGCTCGCCCGCATCACCGAGCTCGTCAGTGCCGCAAGGGGCTCCCCCTTGCGGTCCCTCTCGCTGCCTCGCCCTCCGTCCCGTGCAGGGGGCGAGGATCAGGAGGCGCCTCCGCCGCCTCCTCCCCAAGAAGGTGCCTTGGCTCCAAGGCGCGCAGCCCCAGGGCGGGACCCTCCATGTTCGGCGCCTGCACAGCAAGAAGGGAGCTGCCAAGAGATCCCACGTCCCCGGGAAGGTGCTCGCGTGCTCCCAGCGCCGGCACGCCAAGATCGCGCCCCAGCACCTCCACGACAAGACCCCGCGCTGCTCCCAGTGGCGGCGCATGGTGACCCGCAAGAACAAGTCCAACACCAGCAAAGGGCGCCGGTGGCCACGGCGGGCTCCTCGGCTTTACCCCCGAGCTGCGCGGCGTCACATGGCCAGGCAAGTTCAAGCCTGACCTCCCTCCCCGCTACGATGGCACAGCGGACCCCGCGGAGTTCCTGCGACTCTACGAGCTGGTCATCATAGCCGCCAACAGAGACGAAAAGGTCATGGCAAATTGGTTCCCCATGGCGCTCAAGGACGGCGCCCGCACCTGGCTCCTGAACCTGGCTCCCGGCACGATCTCCTCCTGGAGCGAGATACACACCCGCTTCATCGCCAACTTCCAGGGCACTCATGACCGGCCCCCGGCCATGAGCGACCTGCGCTGCATCAAGCAACAGCCAGGAGAAACCCTTCAGAAGTACATCCAGTGCTTCAACTATGCTCGCCTCAAGATCCCCAAGGTAACTGAGGAAGCTATCGTCTCAGCCTTGTCCGACAGCGTGCGTGACGTCAAGATGAAGGAAGAGCTAGCAATCCATGAAGACATGTGCACATCCCTGGAGCTGTTCAACTTGGCGACCAAGTGCGCCAGGGCTGAGGAAGGGCGTCTCTCCCTCCTCAAGCTCCCGGCAGCCGACCCAGAAGAAAAGAAGCTCAATGCCAAAGACGTGAAGCGCAAGGGGGCTGCCGTGCTAGCAGCGGAACCGGACACCAAGAGAGGCAGGGATCAGCCTGAGTCATCCAAGGGCGGACGGTACTGCGTGTACCACGACCTCCACACCCACAACACCAACGAATGTCAAGAGCTCAGAGCCGTGCGAGATGGGCGAATCGGCCGACGCCCAGAGCGCAATGACAGGGGCTATGGCCGAGGAGGAGGAAGAGGCGGCGGACGATGGGAAGACCGTGGCCTTCGCCAGGGATGGCGTGACCGCCCTCGCGAGGACCGCTGGCAGGACCAGCCTCACGAGGGAGGCTGGAGGGACCATCCTCGTGAGGGCCACCCGCACGGCAACGCAGGCCTCCCTCCTCTGCCGCCTCCACCAAGGAGGAACGAAGACCAACACCAAGACGATGGGGCTGGGGGCTTCCAAGAGCCGCGTGCAATTGCTTGCATCTTGGGTGGCGCCTAGGCCCCAGCCTCACAGTGCATCTTCAAGAAGTTTGCTCGTGAGGTGAATGCAATCCTTCCCAAGCTTGAGGCCATGCGCCCTCTCAGGTGGTCTACGTGCGCGATCACATTTAGTTCCGCAGACCAGCTCAAGTGTGCGGCAACGGCTAGAATCCTCCCGATGCTTTTCTCCCTTGTCATCAGCAACGTGCAGGTCACCAGGACCCTCATCGATGGCGGGGCAGGACTCAACGTCCTGTCCATCGAGACGTTCGACAATCTCCAAGTGTCGTACGACCATTTTCAGCTGACCGAGCCTTTCTCAGGAGTCACCGATGGTTCCACTGTTCCAATTGAGCAGGTTTGCCTTCCGGTCACCTTCGGGCAACGCAACAACTACCGCACCGAGCTCATAGACTTCGACGTCGCTCACATCCGCCTGCCGTACAACGCCATCCTCGGGTACCCAGCCCTAGCCAAGTTTATGGCAGTGACTCACCATGGTTACAATGTCCTCAAGATGCTAGGAAGCGGTGGAGTCATCACCATACCCTGTGAATAAAGGGACGCAGTGTGCTCGCTTGAGCGTGCATTCCAAGCCGCAGCAATCGAAGACCCAGATCACAGGAGCGGGAGGCCTCCCGAGGCGACCCTCATGAAGAAGAAGACCTCACCTGGCCCAAGCCACAAGGAGGCAGGCACCTCCGGAGGTATTGCGTCAGGATTCGCGCCCGATCAGGGAGAGCCACACTCTCACGCATAGGAAGGCGTGCCCGGCGCCCTCCTCAGGCAGGGCTCGGGGGCTCTCTCTTGGAGAGCCGCCGACCTTGCCAAGGTCGCGGGGGAGGCGCTCGGGCACCACTTGGAGGGGTGCTTTCAAGCACGCTTCCCTCAGGAAGGTACAAGTCAAAGGAGACCAAACCCTCAGGAGTTCATCGCAAGGAACACCCATGAGCTACAAGAGTCCAGATTCATGCGCGGCCGCCACTTACCTGCCGCGGCCCCACATCCAGGCGAGGATGGAGGACTGTGCGTTTGCGTCGACATACCAGGGCTCAACCGAGCTGCGTCCCAGGAGCGCCTATGGCCTTCGGCCGTAGGGCGCTGCGAGGGACCACCTCACAGCTACGTTCGCATGCCCTTCGGCCTGCCGAGCGCGGTCGCCGCACATCTGCGCCTATTGAGGAGCATTCTGGAGGCTCAGGAGGTCAAGCATCGCGCGGTCCTAGCGGAGGTGGCGATGGTCCCCGAAGACCTGCACGCGCCACCGGAGCCTCCCGAGGCCCCTGGGCCTGGGGGCTCATGAGGGCCGACGTCTTCACCACGCATCGCTCACTTCCTCATCATCACTTCATCTTCAACAGCACCAGGTGACATCTTTCAAAGTTCTACTTTCAGCTGGGAGCGCCCACAGGGCTGCACCATTCCCAGGTCGCGTGGGTCCGTCCCCGCGGCATGTATCCATTTTGGTTATGCTCTTTATTTACCTTGTTGGGGGCGCCCCTCGGGCTGCATCATCCCCACGCCGCTCGGGCCCGACCCAGCGGCGGTTGCTTTTACCTGCGCTTGCTTGAAATTGGATTCCCTCCTATGTGCTTAACATACCTCACCTAATCACCTGCTCGATCGACGCCTATCTGAAGAGCCGCTCGCTCTGGCACGGCGCGTGCGCATGGGTCCGTCCCTGCAGCGTTGATAAACCTGAGTGGTTGAGCTCTGGCCACGGCAGCCCCGCACGGCGCCACCTCACCAGGCCCTCAGTGCCCTGACCGCTCCCTCGGAGTGACCATAGGTTGGCCGGCGACCATAATGATAGGCCTTGTTTCTCCTCATGATTGGTGTGCAGGACCTACTCCAGGAGCAACGTTGGGGGCATCGTGAGCTCTCTCGCCCCCTCTTCGGCATGGACCGCTTGCACGTTAAAAGGGGGGGTACCTTAGCATCGCGACTCATGGGCTCCTACTGGCTCTCCAGCCCTCACCCCCTGGCCTTGACCCACGGCATCGTGACCTGTCATACCAGCGGTGGCTGAGCTTGCTCGAGGGCCGGGACCTGAGGACGTAGAGCGTTAAGGAAAGTGCGGGGGAGTGGGAAGAAGCTCGCGAGGGCCTAACCTAGCAGTACCTCGGCCACCGCCTCTCGGGTCGGGCGCCTCTTCGAGGAACTACGTCAGACGCACAAGATAAGGCGCGCCCTCGCAAGAGGTAGACCAACGCAGCGCTAAATCCCCACCCAGTGCAACTCTATCATGGCGACACTGCCTTACTTTCTCGCCCAGCAAGGATTGCTTGAGTGCTAAAGGGGACCTCCCGAGCATCGCGACTCGGGGGCTCTTACTGGACCTCGGGCCGCTCACCTCCTGGCCTTGACCACGGCATCACGACTTGGCATACCAGCGACGGCTCAAGCTTGCTTGGGGACTGGGACCTGTCAGCGTAGAGCGCCAAGTCCTCGTGAGGATAGAAAGGGGGAATAGAACGGACACCTCACGCCAGTTCATATTAAGGATATAATATTTACAAAAGGCACGACAGACGCCTTACATACCCCTGCCGGGTGTTGCTTTAATTCCTCGCCGGGAACAAAAGGTGCTAACCCCAAGGGACGCTACTTGCTAGCACCTCCCCAAGCGACGCCATCATCAACAGTGGGCTGCCCAGTGACGACGCCAATCCCATCTAGATCAGTGGCATCGGCGGCCCGATGCAGCTGCCCCACTCCGAGCGTGGCGCGAGCTCGGAGGCTCGTAGCTGTCGTTGCTCGTCTCCGGGGTCGCGAGGAGTTCGAGGGAGCCGCTGAAGCCCTCAGTCCCTCTGCTGCTGCCTGAGGAGCTGTAGGAGGACCAACGGGCGGGGCTGGTCCTCGCCAGTTAGTCACCCCTGCCTCTTACCTTAGGGCAGCATTCTAGCCGGCGTCCTTCTGCATCAAAGACCTTGAAGAACATCAAGGAGGCGCCGTTGTATTCAAGATGGATCACCAAGGCGCCGTCCGCGCGACAGACCCGAGCAATCTAACCCCAGCCCCGGGTCATGAAGACCTTGCCCGGAGCGACGACCGCGCCCTCCACTCCGGTTGCAGGGGTGCCACAGTCGGCGTGCTGCAGCCAGAGCTCCAGGGCCCCGCTCGGCGTCATCTCGAAGGCGAAGGAGGGAGGAAGGTGGATCCACGAAATTGGAGGCATGGCGGCGTGGAGCACAAGCTCATGAGAGGAGCGCTCCGCGTGGACTCCAGGGGAGACGACGCGCACCACTGTGACTCGCCGGCATTGGCGGCGACGCTGTCGGTGTTGCTCGGCACCCTCCCCCCTGGGGCCTATGACACGGGCGTACAAGGGCAGCGGAAACCCAGGCGGCGGCCACTCGTACCACGGCCTCGACACCTCCTACCAAGCGCCTTCGTCCCGGTGACAGAGGATTGGCCGCTTCTTTGGCGGGAGGGGGTCAGGACCCTCTCTGGGGGCCTTTCCCTTCTCCTCAGCTGAAAACCGGTGGATCGGTGCCATTGGTGCAAGAGGAAGCAAGGATGAGGAAAAAGAAGAGGAGGAGTAACGGAAAGGGGTGAACTGGCGGAGCTCACGCAGCCATGTACTTATAGCCGGGAAGGCCAACCGCCGAGCACCAAGACCTCAGGTAATCATGACCCATATCTCTGCATGCAGGAACTTGTCAAGTCGTGCGGTTGCCGAGGCATCATGGGAAGTGCAGACGCCCATGTCCAATCAACCGCCACGTGGCGCCCAAGGCCGCAGGTTGTTAGGGCCCGCGGCGCTTCGCGCTTGCCCGTTCGCTTCTCTGCTAAGCCAAGCCCGCGCGTGCCTTGGGCCCGGGGGCTACTGTTGGCGTTCTGGGAACGGGGGTCCCCAGACTTGCCTGCCCGTGGCCTGCGGCGCGGCTCAGGTGGGGGCCTAGCGCGGCCCATCTTCATCAGCCCAAGCTCAAGACCCTCGCGAGGGGCCAAGCCTCGCGGGGCGGACGACGGGAAGCTTCCTCAAGAGCGGCCTCATCAGGCAAGCTCGCGGGGAGGCGGAGAGATCAATGCAAGGGTACCTTGCGAGGATCCCATGACGCAAGCCATGACGATCAAGGCCAGGCGGGTGCTAGGCGGGCGCCGGCCTGCGCAGGGTCCTTGTTTCCCCTTTGGTGCAAAGGGGGCAAGCATAGGCCAAGGTATCAGGCAAAGGTTACCATTCTGGTGCAACGAGACCAAGACCAGCCGGACGACTGGATGGAGGTCACCGTGGAGCCCAAGACAGCGTCATCACCAGTGCTTTTGGTAGTCGAAGACCACCTTTGGTCAGGATAACTTGTACTAGATGTTCCCCTTCAAAATGGCCAATTGTTGGCGCCCTTCCCGCTCAATTATTCGGGGAGAGGCCTAGGGCCTCTATAAATAGAGCTATCCTCCACAAAGGGAAAAGAGAGGAAAAAACCTAGTAGAGAGAGGGAGGAAAAAACCCAGTAGAGAGAGGAGAAAACCCAATAGAGACTAAGTAGAACACACCGCACCAGCTCAAGAACACCCCTCGCGAGGCTGTTCTTCCCTTGTACTGTCCATCATCAGCCCCAGAGGCAATCTACCACACCACACACTTGAGTAGGGTATTACACCACAACGGTGGCCCGAACCAGTATAAACCTCATGTCTCTTGTGTTGTACATCATCTTCATCTTAGTTCGCACAAGAGGATCGGACGTAGATCGGTAGAGGAGAGATCTCCGCGTGCACCCCAGTGTTCGAACCTCAAGGGTATGCCGGAACCCGAAATCCGACAGGTCTAGAATCACGCCATGCTACCGTTCGATCTTAGATCCAAGGGCTCTCGAAAGCCCGTATCATGGGAGAATGGAAAGCCACTACCCTGCCATTCGCACGCTGGCAGTTCGCTCCTACTCGTCCCCGCACGTCCTTCAACACTATGGCGGTTCGCTCCTAGTCGTCCCGTCCATTCACATTATGGCAGTTCCACTAATCCTAACCCTCCTCCCAAATCCATGGCGTCCCAAATCTCCACGATCGGCGGTGAGTACAAGGTTAGAACCATCACCGGCGATGAGTTCGACGCCATCTACACCCGTTCTTCCGCAACGGTGAAAGGATGCCTTTCTCGCTTCAGACGCATGTTTGAAAACTCAGATGATGAGTGGGTCACTGGGCTAGATGTTGAGTACACCACAACCCTGGGACCAGAGAAGGATCTAAAGGACGAAGAGAGGAAGAAGCCCGCCGTGATCCAGGTTTGCGTACATAACGTTTGCTTGGTCTACCACATATGCCATGCCGACGTTGAGTGCCAGGATTTTAAGAACTTCCTCAAGGACAAAACAGTGAAATTCGTTATTTTAGACTTTAAGAACGACAGGGATGTCCTGTGTTGGATAGGTCTCGTTGTAGGCAACCCCTTCGACCTCCAGAAGAATCGGCTGGTGTCCTCTCGTCAGCCTTCAATGCTGACCCTGGCAGGAGCCATGGTTCATCCTTCGTACGGTAAACTGGAAAAACCTCCATACATGTTTGATCGTCATACATGGCAGCGGAATGTACTAGATATAGACCACATCCACTATGCTGCAATGGATGGCTACCTTTGCTTCAATATCTACTCCCTCCGTTCCAAAATAGATGACCCAACTTTGTACTAAAGTTAGTACAAAGTTGAGTCATCTATTTTGGAATGGAGGGAGTACAAGGGTTGGATGAAGAGCAACAGCCAAGTGTGCGGTTCAAGCAAAGAAGTATCGGCCAAGAGGAAGAGGGACAAGGACGAAGTCGAGGACGTGGACGAGGACTCCGAGTAAGGTGGCAGTGTCGTTGCTCATGGTGGTTCTAATGCAGTGTCAACCGGAATAGTTGCAAAGTTTAATTTCAGATGTGCTTAATTTAATTTTAGGGGTGTGTTGTGCTGAGCCCCCAGCAGAACTATGTTATGTTTCTTCTTGTTACTTTAACTCTTCAGTACGTACATACTAGTATTTCTTACATTTCATCTTTTAGTTGGTATAGTACTACCACTCGTTTCTTCACATTATATACGTACAATATATATGGCCAACATCATATAGCCAGCAGTTTAATTGTCAAAGAATTTCAGGGTGCTTAGTTTTGTCAAAGAATTCCAGGATGCTTAGAGGGTGCTTGGATCCAAGGGACTAATTTTAGTCTGACTAAAAATAGTCTCTTTAAAAGGTTAAAGTTCCAAGCACCCCTGACTAAAGAGGGGCTAAAACTAGTCTTGAGACTAAATTTTTTTAGTCAGGCGTACCCCTACGAAAATGTGGGTTAGTCCTCTCTCTACTCATTTAACTCCTCTCCTTTAACACGGGCGAGTTCTGGATTGGAGGGTTTGGAGGATAATAAATGCTCATTAACTTGATTTTAGCCTTTTTAGTATTTGGATCCAAGCATGGGTGAGGCTAGCATGTTTTAGTCCCACTACTTTTACTCATGGGACTAAAACGTATCCAAGCACCCTCTTAGTTTTATCTGAGGGGTGGGTTGTGCTGGACACCATTATTGTGACTAGCCTTTTTAATAGTACTATATGCATAATTTGGTGACGAGCGCTCTCTATATGTACCACCTTTTTTTAATTTCAAGTTTTGCTCCATGGCGCAATCCATCGATACTACTGCTGTACAAAAGTATACATTTTTTAAAAGGCTAGAGGGTGGGGCAGTCTAGCTTGGTCAGTTTCACGAGAGGCGAGGGCCTTTGTGATTTGACGGCTCATTACTGCTAGAAGGCGGGGCCTTGTGATTTGACTGCTCGTATAAATGCGCCGACGACTTGATCGAGGAGGAGCAAAGAACCGTGCGGTATACTCAAGTTTTCCACTGGAGTAGTACTGCGACAGAGGAGCATGAAACACAGTAGCCCAGTGCCATATGGCGATAAAAATGATCTAATTTGCTAGTCATCTCATTGTTAGCATTGCTCTATTCATTCCCTCAAAAAAAACCATTGTTCTATTCATGCCTCGCAGAGAACGTGACACGTGCGGCGAAACACCCGAAGCAAAAGATGAAACACAGGAGCAAAAGAAAAAGGAAGATTATCACCCCAAATGATCTCATTCGCCGCGGAGTCGTAACTGCTTCTTCATCTCCTCCACGACCTCCATCTCCTTGCGCGTCTCCTCCGCCATCTTCTTCATTCTGTCCATGACGCGGGATTTCTCGACACGAGCCTTCATCATCTGTTCCACGGCCGCATTACGTACCTTGACAGCAGCCGGGTGCTCGATGCGGAGCTTCGCCAACTCCTCCTTCTGTTCCATGACGAGGGCCTGCAGCATCTTCATCGAGGAACTACTATTCTCATGCAGCTTCTTCCAGTCGGCATTCTTCTCCTTCAACAGTTCGATCTCGTGGCAGAGCTTCGCCTTGTCCTCCTGAAGTCGCAGGATTTCACCGGTCGCCTTCTTCTCCGAGGCAATGCTCTTCTTCAGCAGCATCACCAAGCCGGCGGTCAACTCCCCCTGCTGATTGAGCTCAGCGGGCATGTCGTCGAGGCTCTCCTTCAGCAACTCCATCAAGCCTTGGATGAACTCCTTCTGCTTATTGAGGTGCTTATTGAGCTGATCGGGCATGCCGTCGAGGGATAACGACTCCAGCTCCGTCGGCTCGGCATGTTCGCCTCCGCGGCTCGGGCGCTCCTGGGAGCCATCGCCTGCCCGTGAGAGATCTTTTGAGGTCTCTGCGTGGCGGCGAGCCCTATCTTTTTTTCCACAGCCTTGGTTGCCGCTCCCTTGTTACGAGTAGTTCTCGACCTAGAGCTCTGCTCACCGGCCATGGCAACGACGGACGAAGAAGAAGCACTTATGAGGAGGAAAGGTAGAGTAATTTTCGGTTAGGTAGTTCCCCTTTTTATAACCAAAGTACTGGCACTAGTACTAATACCTGCATAGTGGGAACACGTTCAGGTTTGGTACATACTAGTAGGTGTGAGCAGGCTTTCGAATGTGATGGGAACAAGGTAAAAATTAATTGATGGTTTTGATTTCGAGGCCCGAAACGGCTCCCGATGAGTTTAGCGGAACATAAATTTCAAGTTCTACACTGCTCAAATGCGTAAATATTATATTACTATCAAAAATTGGCACAAAATATGAAGGAGACCAATGGAAGTACTACTAGCAACCCACGATTTAACTACTCGCATGCGCGCAGTGGAGTAATAATGTCTTTCTTCCGCCCTCATGTCCACTCAATTTGCATGCGCTGTATTAATTGACCATCAATGAAGTGAACGACTTTACACGCGTCAAATTATCACATGGGGTGGATCTTGGTACAAAATTGCGTCCACCCGTGTACCCGCGTGTGCGTGCGAGGGAATGAGTGCATGCGTGGCGTGCATGCACATCTTCGCTTCGTGCATGTACCGCCAGTATGGCTCAGGGAGGACGAGTACATTCTTCTGGAACCAGCGGCACGCCACTGTGATCAATCCACGCAAGGAGGTCGCGACAACGCCTCCACATGTGCCACGTGGCTTCATGAACTGTAAGAGAGACACTGTGTAGCGTGCCATTGGTATTCTAATTTACGTGTTTTGCACATACTCGAAGTACTAGTAAGGTACACGTGCATTGCATGCATCAGATTTTGCAACCAAATTATGAATAAATACCACACTATAGCATGTAAGCTCTGAGTCATATATGCCTGATGTAGCCTTTCGTTTAATTCTTATAGTTCATCTCATTCAGAATCAATTAGTTTTTATAAAAAAGCTAAGAACACGGGAATAGGAAAAACATGGGATTATAGTGGAATGTCGTCTTGAATCCTACAGGATTGTACGAGTGTTTGACTGTGCATAGAAAAAACGCATAATTCTTTCAAAGAGGTTTGAGTGGATGGGATGTTTCCTATGAAATCTAGTGCAAATGAATCATATGGAAAAATTCCTATGGTTTACAATCCTACGAATCAAACAACCAAGATAGGAAAAATTCCTAATGATTAGAATCCTCCAAAATTCCTTTGAGAATCCTTTGAATCAAAGAAGCCCTTAATCTATTTTATGATTCATGGAATTGTGCGTTGTAAAGCATAAAGTAAAAACAAATAATGGCAATTCAACTAGAAAAAAGTTTGGGCAGTTATGATACGGAAGATTCTAGAACAAAAGAGAACCACTGTTGTTTTGAGGTTTGTGCATTATGCTTAAGTTCAACCATGGAGTCTGCTAGATTGTACATGTGGCAAAATCCGGTGGGGGCTAGAAGATGGTGCGAGGGGCCGAGTGGAGGGAGACTATGAAGGAATGCACAAGTGCGAGATCGATATTTAGAGAGAGGGGGCTAACACGTGCCTTGTTGCGCGCAGTGGCGGAGCCATGAAAAATAAATGAGCTAGGGGGCCAAGCATTGCTAATCCTTTACGAGGAGGGTCAATTCATGAACTTAAACCATTTTTAGCAGCAATTGTCTAATGATCACATTCTTATTAGCCTTGATATATAGTGATGTTAGGGGGGAGGGGGCAGGGCCCTTACTGCCCCATGTCTTCGCCATTGTGCACGCGTCTGAGAGATAAAGAGGAAGGCATGGATGATGAGAGGGGGACGTTGGATATATAATTAATGTGGGTGTATTAGCTGTATACGTTAATCCTATATAGAGAGGTATAGATTGATCGATGTGGATGTGGGAAAGAGGGTGAGACCTCACTGGATATATCGATTGATCGGTTTGTGTGGAAAACTATGAAAGACGTAGCTATATACACACATACATAGAGGAACATCGATCGTTGCGCATGCACGTGTGAGAGATAAAGAATGTCCGATATGATGGAGAGGGGGATGTGTGTGGGTGTGTGCCTTCATGGGAGACCGACCTGAAGAAAAAGATTGCATGTGTGCGATGGATAATGCCGACTGGTAGTGTGTGTGCATGCATGCACGAGAGAAAGTTAGTGATACAATTATAAAGAAAGGACTACTGTGTGGGTGTAAAAGAATAGGTGAGGTCATAATCAATGTAAAGTTGAATTCAAATATTTGAATAAGAGATCCTGATGTTTGAAACCCATGCATGCATGAATATAACGGAGATCTGCGCTGTGTGGTTTGGAAACGAGCATGTTGTAATGTATACACATTGAACAAGGTCAGACTGATTTAAATTTGATATACCGATGGCAGACATCATTTGGCCACGTCGCATCCTTGCATGGACACACTATTATAATTGGAGATGATGGGTGGCTTTCGCATCACATATCTATATCTATACCCCTATATGTATATAGGGAAAAGCATGGCTATTGCCTTACTCACTAGAGGTGGCAATCTTAGACACATGTTTACTTGGGATCCGGTCCACTCTCTTTCCTTCTACACATTTCTTTCATTTCAAGTTTTTTTTGAGGGGTAACTGGGATTTTATTCAAAGCTCATAAAGTTTGGGATACAAGCAATATCAGGCGTAACACCCAGCCACACATGGCGTCCAACTGACAGAGTTGAGGCTCCCTTCGCTAACGAGTGAGCTTCAAAGTTGGACTCTCTAAACTCAAAACAAAAGCTAACAGAATCAAAATTAAGACTAGTGTGCTTTATCTCTCTCAGAATCACCGCATAGGACGGGAAAGCTTCATTCTTGATGTCTCTGACCACTTCATAGCAGTCCGACGCGATGGTCAGGTTACGAAGGTTCAGATCTTCAGCTAATGCGAGTGCTTCGCTGCAGGCTAGGGCTTCCAAGGTCGTTGGGTCCGTCAATCCAGCCATTACCACTGCTGAAGCACCCAAGAAAACACCCGCACCATCTCTGCATATAGCTGCTGCCACCCCTTTCTCTCCCAAAGTTGACAGGCCTCCATCTACATTTATTTTAGCTGAACCATCTGTAGTAGGTATCCATCTTCGCTGCCGCTATTTCATCGCCTGGGGCACGCTGGTTACTGACTTCTTGTTCGATGCAATCTGAAGCTCTTCCAGATAGTTATTGATGAAACCCATAGTGGTTAGTGGACTCTGGAATTGATTGTCATGAAAGGCACGCCGCCGCGCCCACCATATAGCCCACATGGTAATCAGTACACGCGCCAGCTCTTCCTCCTTCATTGTATCAAACAACCAGAAGATCCACATCTTTGCATCGTCCATTTGGTTTGATATAACATGCTCCAAAGTTCCTTCATCCCCTAACGCCCAAACACATCTCGCCATCCGGCAATTCATGAGGGAGTGTCGCCACGTATCAAGAGCATCATTGCATATAGAGCACACGGGCGAGACTGCCATCTTCCTCTCATGCTTCAACGCGCCCGTCGGGATCGATGTATGTGCCAGCCTCCATACAAAAATACGGACTTTTGACGGGATCTTGACATTCCAGAGCGACGACCATGATTTCTTTGTTGCTTGTGTGTCAGATGTGCTCGGTCTATGCTCTAGCCAATCTTCTCGTTGCTTCTTCACAGCAGATAGCATCTTGTACGCCGAACTCACAGAGAAGATCCCTCTCTTCTCATAATGCCATTCATAAAAATCTTCCTGAACTCTTGTGCTTATTGGTATGTTCAGAATTACTTCCACATCAGGCGCAATAAAATGTTCCTGCAACACTTGTCTATCCCAGGTTCTGGTGGCTGGATTTATCAGACCGTGCACAGATTGGTCTCAGCTTATAATTCCTCGGTAACCAGTTTTCAGACCATATATGCGTGGTTTCGCCCGTTCCTATCCGCTTGATAAGGCCAAGCGAAAGGGTATCTCTTCCTTCCAGTAACGAGCGCCAAACCTGTGATGGGGATGTACCCAGGGTGGCGTCTAAAAGATGACAGTTGGGGAAGTATCTGGCTTTTAACACACGGGCACTCAACGACCCAAGTTCTTGTATTATTCTCCATGCTTGGCGAGCTAAGAGCGCTAGGTTGAAAAGCTCAATATCCCTAAACCCCAAACCTCCCATAAATTTGGGCAAAGTCATAGTTTTCCACGACACCCATGCTGTTTTGCGTTCTCCCTTCTTACTTCCCCACCAAAACTTCCGGATTAATCCGTTTATATGCTCACATAGACCTCGTGGGAGTTTGAAACAAGCCATGGAGTACGTCGGAATTGCTTGTGCCACGGATTTGATAAGAACTTCCTCCCCCCCCCCCCCGACAAGCATTTGGCCATCCACCCTTGAACATGCTTCCATATCCTATCCTTTAGGTATCTGAAACAGCCCTCTTTTGCCCTTCCTACATCGGTTGGGAGGCCCAAATACTTCTCTGAAAGCGCCTCATTCTGAACCTCCAGAACAGCCTTTACATCAATTCGAAGAGATTCTGCAACTCCCTTACTAAAGAAAATCGAAGACTTACTCACATTTATCCTCTGTCCCGAAGCCTCACAATATCTCCTTAAGAGATCACGTACCCGTGTTGCACAGTCCGTGGATGCCTCGAAAAAGAGCAAACTGTCATCGGCAAAAAGGAGATGACTAACCCCCGGTGCCGAATCTGCAACAGCCACGCCTCTTATTCCTTCTGATTTAAGCAAGCAAGATAAACCCTCGGCCGCCAACAGAAACAGGTAGGGGGATATAGGGTCTCCCTGACGTAGCCCCCTTGATGGGTTAAAAGTCTCCAAACGTCCACCGTTAAATAAAACCGAGAAAGTTACTGATGAAACACAACACATCACTGTGTCGGTAAAGCGAGTACTGATCCCCTGCTTCAACATGACGGCTCTCAAGTAACTCCACTCCAATCTGTCATAAGCCTTCATCATATCTAGCTTGAGTGCACAAAACCGGTTACCCTTGACCCTCCTGGTCTTCATATAATGCAAACATTCATAGGCTGTAATGAAATTGTCTGTGATTAAGCGCCCAGGCACGAACGCCGACTGCTCTTCAGAGATCACCTCGGGAAGAATATGCTTCAGCCTATTTGCCAAAACCTTAGAAGCGATCTTGTAGATCACATTACATAGGCTTATCGGCCAAAACTGTCCTAGATTTTTTGGACTCGATATCTTGGGTATTAATACGATGAACGTACTGTTTATCTCCTCCGGCGAATCCTCTCCTGCAAGCACTCTTATGGCCATGCTTGTCACCTCATCACCACACAACTCCCAATGCCTCTGAAAGAAATGCGCGGGAAATCCATCAGGCCCCGGTGCCTTTGTCGGAAACATCTAAAAAAGTGCTTCTTTCACTTCCTCTTTCGTGTATTCCGCATTGAGGCGAGCGTTCAAATTCGCTCCAACCTTCCGAGGAATGTGTGACAGAACCTCCTCCATACCTATCGTTCCTTCTGATGTATAAAGATTGAGTAGAAAGCGGTGGCCATATTTGCTAGCTCACCAGGGTCCGAACTGACCGATCCATCGCCTCTTTCCAGCTTGGAGATATTGTTCTTGGCTCTCCTCCCACTAGCCTTCCGCTGGAAAAATTGTGTGTTACTATCGCCCTCAGCCAGCCACTGTATGCGAGAGCGTTGCCTCATCATAATTTCCTCACGATAGCATAACTCAATCAGTTCCTCTTGTACCTTTTTCTCCTCCATTCCTGGGCCAACTCGAAGGGGATCCTCCCTGAACTCTGCTAGTCTCCTCCGCAGCCTTCTTAACTCCTGGCGTACTGATCCAAAGGTGTTCTTACCCCAGCGAGCAAAGGATCCAGCAACCCTCTCTAATTTATTTGCCAACTCCGCCACATTGGCTGCGGGCTGTCCTTCCGTCCACACTTCCAGCACAAATCCCTCAAAACGGGAGTCTGACTCCCACATACACTCATAACGAAAGGGTCTTTTGAGTGCAATGTGTATATTATTTGCTTCTAGCTCATTGTATAACAGAATGGGGCAATGGTCCGATTTCGCTGCAGTCAGGTGCTCAACACTCGCAAATGGAAACATTGCGGACCAACCTGGAGTGGCCAGAGCTCGATCAAGACGGACCCTGCAGTAATCTCCTCCTGTCACTCGTTTCTCGAAAGTCCAATCCAAACCCTTGTAACCCAAGTCAGCTAACTCGCACACATCCACCGCCTCTCTGAAACCAGCAATCTGCGCACTGTCACGTTGATTCGGCCCCATCTGCTCTTCCGGTCTAAGGATTTCATTAAAGTCCCCAATACAAACCCAAGGGAGAGTACTTTCTCCCCGCAAAATTTTCATCGTATCCCATGTTTTATATCTGAGACTCCTGTTGGCTTCACCATAGAAAACAGATAGACGCCATTGATCCTTGCCCGGTTCTGTTACAAAAGAGTCAATGTGATACTGGGAAAAGGTTTTTATTTCTAGGTTTATTCCTTGTTTCTAGAAAATACAAAGGCCGCCACTGCGACCCCTACTAGCAACCGCAAATCTCTCCGAGAAACCTAAATTCGCCGCCAAACCTTCCACACGATACTTCGCTAACTGTGTCTCCACCAAGCAAAGCACCGTCGGCGCACTAGCCTCCACGAGCTCGCGGAGCTCTCGGACCGTCGCGGGATCGCCAATCCCACGACAGTTCCAGCACAAAGTCCGCATCAGGATTGGCGGCCCTCCTCATGGGAGGCCGCCTCAGTTAGTTGCTCCATGTCCTCATCACCTTCCCTTCCATCCTGTCTCCTCCGCTTCACAATTGGCACCTTGCCGGGAGTGCTTGTCGCTGGATCAGTATTTGTTTTCGACGTCGCCCCCTCGATCATAAGGACAGTACCCGAAACTTTCCCAGCCAAGTTCGGAACAGACTGTCCTCTAATATTCATGGATCCATCTGCTGACACTAACCGCTTTCGAGCGTTTGAACTATGTGGCTGCTGCTCAGTATAATCCATCATTGTATGCTCAAAGTTGCTATTAGCTTGTTTCCTCTTTCATTTCATTTCAAGTGTGTGAAGCTTATTTCCTCTTTGAGAAGATTTTGGACCATATGCGCATGTGCATAGGCACTAGGCCCAGCCCATAGGCTGGCTGCACCGCGCTAGGTTTCGGGCCGTGAGCGAACGGTTCCCAGCCCACCGAAGGTCCCCGTCGTCGATCGATTCCATGAAAGGTTCCTGATTTACCTCAAAAAAAAAAATGAAAGGTTCCTGATTTTTTTTCCTTCTTTGTCTTCTGCTAGCATCGGCTGCTACCCCTGCCATGTTTGGGCATGAACGCAGCCCGTGGGTGCCGGTTCATTCTTTCGAGCGCATCTTTTCTTTCTCTCGCTCTCCTTCGAATCCAACCATGGCAGCCCCTCCTTCCATTACTCACCATCACCCATGGCTTAGCACAAAAGAGAAATTAGGCGTGGCAGGAAGCGAGGCAGCAGCGTCCATGTCCCTCCCTTGGCCGAAAAGACCCTAAGCCCCCAGCGCATCGCCGCCGGGCCCCTCTGCAGCACCGTCTCCGGCATCTTGCCAAAGGGTGTGTAGACCTTGCCGGATCCGCCCTGCCGCCGCGGATCCAGTATGAGTTCCCTACTCCGAGAACCCCGCGTCTATTAGTTCTCCGTTAGTTGATTTGGCTTGAGAAATTGCTTTTCCTGGGTTGAGATTTGGTCTCCTTGACTGAATCGGAGCTGGTGTGTATCTACTTCTTTGGCAGTTTATTGTGTCGTTTGATGATAGGTCTACTCTATATGCCATCTTAAATCTTGATACAGGTGAGTTGCTTCTGCTTCAAACTAGCTTTTCATCCCTTCTATTTGAAAACACTATTTGTGTGTACTACTTCTGAATCTGAATTTGAGAACACTAAATGGCATATGCTTCTTTTTGCGAAAAAATGGCATATGCTTCAGAATTCGCACCAGTGACACAAGGCGAGCAATTCTGTACACCTCTTTATTGGAACGAGTGGTCCTCCCCCTTTGTTAGCTAGTAGTACTACGTTTTTTTTGGCAAAATGTCCCAAATTGTGGAGTTAGAGTTGGGATGATGCCGTACGAACTCGTTCGGTAATTAGCTAGTGTCTCAAGTGAATTTTTTGCACAAGAATTTGATGTTATGTATATGGTGAATTACTTTTGACATAATTCCTGTGTTTTAGTATCACTACCTTGACCAAAAAGTTATGGGATTTAAACCATTCCACAGTAGAGGAAAACAAGATAATCATTATGTTAGCAAATCCAAGTTTTAAGCCTGTGCATCATTTCACTTGGACGAACAAAGGTGAATACAAAATAAAGTTTTTTACTCATGAGTAGTGGAAAGCTTGTTCGGATGCTAAATGAAATAACTGTTTTTCCCTTCAGATGGATGATCAAAGGTGAACATTGGTGACTAAATTATTCTTGGTTTGAGATTTTGAGAAATCTGGTGGGTGCTACATTATTTTCCATATTGTGCATCAAATTTGATGGGTGAAATAATTGTATTTGTGTTCTGAAACCAAGTAATCTTATGTACAGACGTTCAAGATTTTAATGTTGAGATCTTTTAGCGAGACTTGCTTTTGTTTACGTATGCGTAAACGTACTGTTAGCTAGGCTTCCACTGGTTAACCTCGAATTTAAATTGTACCTCTCCTCATAAAGGATGCAACTATTATCTGCAATGAATAAAGTCGTGTTTTGTTTTTTTAAAGGCTTCCACTGGTTATGTTCAATTCTTATGACCGCATAAGGCTCAAAGCTACCTGTTCTGCATACCGTCGTTGATGGTGGAGGTTGAGCCCTCCCGCGTGCTGACGATGCTGTTGCCTCTGTCCCGGCTCCTCTTCTTTGGTATGCAGACCTCTCTTCGTGGTGTCGTGGTGAGATGGCGTGAGAAGCTTCAAGACCCCTTTTTCTACCTCTTTTTAGGCTTGGTGACGGCCAGCTGCACTGTCGCAGCGCCCGTTTTGAATGCATAAGGTAGATCATGATCTACCTTTCCTTTCAAAAAAAAAAAAAAGAAGAAGCTTCAAGACCATGGTGGCGTATGGCGGTGGTCGGTTTTGGTGGCGGGCTTCGAAGCGCCCGAGGTGAAGGTCAGGATCGGGAGAAATGCCTGTCGGCCTGGCCGACACCGACGCGGTGGCGCCTGAGGGTGCTGCCGGACCTTCCTGAAGGGCGTCGGGGCTACCCTTCTTTTTTCCTCGCCGCGTTACCGGGGAAAACCCTTGGCGGCAGCGTCGACATCGTCGCGTCCCTTCTTAGAGGTGTTGATTGGTACCGGCGCTTCGGAGTCTAGGAGCTTGGTAGGAGATCTCCGGTGGGCGCAATGGTCGTGAGGCTTCTTCGTGTTTTTGTCGATCCGTTGTTGTCGACATTTGTTTTTTTTTGTATTTTCTCTCTCGTTTCTTTTGGGCGTGTCTGTGTTGCTTCCGCCCTAGCACCTATTGTTGGCTGTATCGGTTGGTTGCTTTGTAATATAAAGCGGGGGAAAACCCTTTTTCGTAAAACAATTAATATGGTCTCCAGCTTCTATGGAGGCTAAATTTTAATGTTAGGTGAGCGCAAAACATACATCATTTGCCTCATGTACTGCCTTCTGCTTTAGTGTCTTCTAGAACAGAACACATATTCTGAATTTTTTCTGTACTGCCAAGACGAAAGGGCTCGTTGGATTTTAGTACCCATCTGGTGTTCAGCTTTCGCGCGACCACTTCCAGAGCCTCCAATTCTCCGTTGTTGTTCGGCGCATGACTAATGACGAGAGGGTATCACCTTACGGCTTCAACATTTTACGCCCAAACTCACTGCATTTATCTCTATTCACCAATTGAAATAATTCATACATGTAAGTAATGCTATATTATGGGCATATGCAAAAACTGATAGCAAAAATACAACACATTGTGACTTGTACAAAAAGGCTAGTTGGTATGATTTGCATGCTACTTTTTATTTGCATAAGGCCATAAGGCATTTTTGTATTTTAAGCATCACAAGTCCTTACAAACACACACATACCAAAAAAATAAAATTACATTCAAATCTTTGGGATGCCAAACTCTTCTTCCTCCTGCATTTCGCGTCTCCGTGAGCTAGCTCGATGCTGCCTCTAGGCCTTCACCTCGGCAGAGCAAAGTTCTTTCCACGCAACAATTGAATAGTCAAATATCTCAAACTATGATCCCACTTTCCATGCAATAGTACTCATGGCGTTCTGCAACTAGCAGGTTTCTAGAATGGGCACCGGCGTTGGTTTCAACTTCAGCTCCAAGCTTGACTCATGCCTAATATATGGTCTTCACAGACAGTCTTCTAATTTATGGTCAATCTAGTGGTCCTGTGCTAGCGAGGCCACACATGGGCCTCTCATGTGGTAAATAATCCAAACAATTAAAAAAAATGCAGCCTACTTTAAAGGACCATAGTTTATATGGACATAGAGTAACTCTAGCAGATAACAAATAATGTAAAACGCCTTGTAATGTAAAATAACCGGTGTTTAGTATTTTGCATCCAAAAGATATAATGTAAAACCGGGTGTACCGGAAATTGGCAATGGCTCCTAGGTGCATATGCACCCATTGTCTAAATACACATTTTGAAAAATTGAAAAATTCCGAACAAAAATCCCGCGTGTATATCCGGACATTCTATGTGCATGCACAAAGTTTTCGGTGAAAAACAAGGTTTTTTGTGGCTTGTGTAAAAAGATAATTTCTGATGCTTCATTACAACTATTCACTTTGTATTTCTTTATCATTTTTACACAAGCCACGAAAAAGTCCTTTTTCATTGAAACTTTGTGCATGCACATAGAATGTCCCGATATATCCGCAGGATTTTTGTTCCGAATTTTCCAACTTTTTAAAATGTGTATTTAGATAATAGGTGCATATGCACTAGAAGCCAAAACACCGTGTACCCATTATTTTATCATTTTTAGTGAACTGGAAAACCAGCCTCCCAACCCACCACATATATAGAGTTACTCCCGTGACCACAACTACTCCCGTGACTCTTGGCCCGAGACTTGGTCAACACGCTCGAAGTATGAGAACAGAATGGTTCAGCTCTGTGGGAGCATATTATTGATGCTTCACATTTCTTCTTTGAGACAGGTTTGCACACTTTGCAACTGTGCATCGTGCTGTTATGCCAGCGCTTGTGGCTGCGTGCCCATGATTTATTGAACACTGGCAGGCTCTCTCTACACACGACCAGTCAACCTCGCCCCTCCTCCCTATCCTCCCGGCCAGCTACCCCTCCTCTTGCTGTACGATGTTTTTTTTGAAAGATCCATTTTACGACCGTTTATCCTTGCTCTCACTAGTACGTACAATGGCCCTAGCTTGCTAGCTGATTGTCTTTTGAAATAGTATTTCATCCCGCTTTATAGATAAAGCAATATCTGAAGAAGTTCACGGCCAACACATGCGACTATGCTACCACGCAAAGAGCATGAAGAGAACTAAACACATCCCACGCTACGACATGGCACACCTAAGCTCCACGACAACGCCCCTAAGAGGGAGAAAGGCGCAGAGCATCGCCGTTGCCGAGTCCATACGGACAAAGATCTTCATTTGGAGCCCTGACATGGAGAGAAGAACCACAACGACGTCTTCAAGAAGAGCGCGACACCCACGGGTCGCCGTCGTCGGCGCCAAGGCACGGAACTTTCGCTTGGCAACTCACCGGTGCCACCATGAGAAACGCGACGGTGTCAGATCCCCAGATCCGGATTAGGACGCCGCCCTTCGACAGAGAGGGCATGTCTGGGCTACCCATTGCAACACCTCCCATTGCCCACACAACGCAGGATGGGAGCCACTACCACCGCAATGATGCCCGCCGAAGAGCAACCATATGTGAACCGCCATCCGGGGCCACCGCCCCAGCATCCCTGTCACGAGATAGCATGCGCCGCACACATGACAACGCACTCTACCACGGTAGGAAGAGAGACGACACACCATCTACTCCTAGCCCGACATCGGTTCAGGAGTCTGGGTCGGCACCTCCACCGTAGGAGGCACCAACACCTGCATCCCTAGCCAATCCTAGTGGACTGGGAGGGACACGACTCCAAGACTGCCGACGGCCGATGGCGAGCCAGCCCTTGCCCTTGGGCAAGCAAGCTCACACGACGCCATGCCCGTGGTCACTTGCGTCGATCCACGACGCAGTGCTAACACGACCATCACCATTGAGCACCATACTCGCCAGGTGACCTGCGAGCACATCCCAGGCCAAGCTCAACCTCTCCTACCCGAAGCACATGCTCCGATCTGCCCCGGGCTCTGGTCCCGCCCACCCGAGCATGAACCCTAGATCCGAACCTTCCTCGTTAAGCCTGCGGCCGGCACCTCCGGCACCCGCCCAGCCCCGCGCATCGTCGATCCAAACCAAGGAGAAGGAGGCAGCCTCCATCACCCCGCACCCCGCCATCAGATAGCCAACAGCTGTGCCACGAGCACGCCGATGAACGTTGCAAACCACCACGATCTCCCTCCCCACGCCGACCAGCCCGAAGCACGAAAGAGCCCCAGCTGGAGCCAACATCTGCCACCGAAGGGGAGCCCATCCCGGGGCCGCCAGCACGAATGAATGGGAGCCCCGCGCCACCAAGGAGCCGACGACCAGATCTGGGAGAGATAGATTAGAATGTAATGTTGGCACCAACATTTGCAGAGTTGGCATAAGAGGACACAACAATTATGAACAAACATTGTAAACGAAACATGAAACTTATACCCCACACGGTGGACTAGTATCCTTGTATCGTCATAATGACACGGGAACTTTTTTTTTCATTGCGCAAACCTTGCACATCATATGTGTGAACTCTCTTTATTGGAATGGGCACCTTTTATAACTCTTAACATTATACCCCCTCTACACACCACCCTGGTCGAGCATCTCCCTTTGATGGTCCACCAGCCCTCCGACCATCCTTCTCTCTCTCTCTCTCTCTCTCTCTCTCTCTCTCTCTTCTTGTGTGCGTTTGTGTGTGCTCTCTGTGTGTGTGTGTGTGTGTGTTGCTCTAGGGATAGAAGGATTAGAATGTAATGTTGGAACCAACACTTACATGTGGCTACACCCACTCGTATATATTTGTACAGTTGCCATAAGAGGACACAACAATTACGAACAAACATTCTGAATGAAACATGAGACTTATACCCTTCATGGTGGTCTAGTATCCTTGTATCGTCATAATGACACGAGAACTTTCTTTTTTCATTACCCAAACCCTGCACATCGTATGTGTGCACTCTCTTTATTGGACCGGGCATCTTTTATACCTCTAACATTATACCCCCTCAGCGTACCACCCTGGTCGAGCAGCTCCCTTCGACAGTCCACTGCCGTCTCCAACCATCCTTGTACTCCCGACTCCCGACCTCTATATCTCTCTTTCTCTCTCTCTCTCTCTCTCTCTCTCTCTCTCTCTCTCTCTCCCTCTCTCTCTCTCCCTCTCTCTCTCTCCCTCTCTCTCTCCTTTTGTGTGTGTGTGTGCCTCTCTCTCTATATATGTGTGTGTTTGTGTCTCTCTCATGTGTGTGTGTGTTGGTCCAGATAGAAGGATTAGAATGTACTGTTGGAACCAACACTTACATTTGGTTACACTCACTCATATATATTTGTTGAGTTGGCATATGAGGACACAAAAATTATGAACAAACATTCTGAATGAAACATGAAACTTATGCCTGTCATGATGGTCTAGTATCCTTGTATCATCATAATGACACAAGAACTTTCATTTTCCATATCCCAAACCTTGCACATTGTATGTGTGCACTCTCTTTATTGGACTGGACACCTTTTATACCTCTAGCATTATACGTCTTCGGCGCACCACCCTAGTTGAGCAGCTCCTTTGACGGTCCACCGGCCCTCCGACCATCCTTATACTCCTGACCTCTCTCTCTCTCCCCTCTCTCTCTCTCGCTCTCTCTCTCTCTTCTTGTGTGTGTGTGTGTTGGTCGAGGGATATACGTATTAGAATGTAATGTTGGCACTAATACTTGGCATGTGGTTAAACCCACTCGAAATATATATATTTGTATAGTTGGCATAAGAGGACACAACAATTATGAATGAAACATGAAACTTATACCGCCCCCATGGTGGTCTAGTATCCTTGTATCGTCATAATGACTCGGGAACTTTCATTTTTCATTACCCAAACCTTGCACATTGTATGTGTGCACTCTCTTTATTGGACCGGGCATCTTTTATACCTCTAACATTATACACCCTCGGCGTATCACCCTGGTCTCTCTCTCTCTCTCTCTCTCTCTCTCTCTCTCTCTCTTTTGCGTTTCAATTGTAATTTAAAATGTGCAAGTCGCAATCCTCATGGTCTTCTTGAATTGTGGCATCGTCATAATGACATGGGAACCTTCAGTTCCCATTGCGCAAACCTTACATAATTGTATGTGTGCACTTTTTAGAATGACCGGGCACCTTTTTATACCATGAGGGTTGTACCAATCGGAGCATCACCCTATTTCCGTCGTCTCTCTCTCTCTCTTGTGTGTGTGCGTCTCTCTCTCTCTCTGTGTTGCTCCAGGGATAGAAGGATTATAATGTAATATTGGAACCAACACTTACATGTGGCTACACCCACTCGTATATACCTATAGAGTTACCATAAGAGGACACAACAATTATGAACAAACATTCTGAATGAAACATGAAACTTATGCCCTTCATGGTGGTCTAGTATCCTTTTATCATCATAATGACATGAGAACTTTATTTTTTCATTACCCAAACCTTGCACATCGTATGTGTGCACTCTTTTTATTGGACCTGCCACCTTTTATACCTCTAACATTATACCCCCTCACCGTACCACCCTGGTCGAGCAGCTCCCTTCGACGGTCCATCGCCGTCTTTGACCATGCAAGTCACACCCCTCATAGTGTTCTTGTATCACTGTATCGTCATAATGACACGAAAAACTTCATTTTCCATTGCGGAAACCTTACACAATCGTATGTGTGCACTCATTTAATTGGACCAGGCACTTTTTAATACCATGAACATTATACCCATCGGAGCACCCTCTTGTTTTTGTCGGTGTTGCGACGTGACGACAGTACTGGTACGTGGTCGACCCGCTGCCTTGGGCTGAATTGCACCTGACGGATGGGTGGCACCTCAATGTAACACCCCGGATGTAACTTTCCCAATTTGTACTCCAACTCTTGCCATTTTCGGCATTAAGTTATATTTATTTCCTCGGGTTTGGGTCTTTGTCTCCATGTGTTATTGTCGTTGTCATGCATCTCTTATCATGTCATCATGTGCATTGCATTTGCATACGTGTTCATCTCATGCATTCGAGCATTTTCCCCGTTGTCCGTTTTGCATTCCGACGCTTCGTTCTCCTCCGGTGGTCATTTCTAGCTTTCTTTCGTGTGTGGGGATTAAACATTTCCGGATTGGACCGAGACTTGCCAAGCGGCCTTGGTTTACTACCGGTAGACCGCCTGTCAAGTTTCGTATCATTTGGACTTCGTTTGATACTCTAACGGTTAACCGAGGGACCGAAAAGGCCTCGTGCGTATTGAAGCCCAACACCCCTCCAATTTGGCCCAAAACCCACCTAAGCCCTCTCCATCATCTAGAGCGTTCGATCACAATCGCGTGGCCAAAAACCGCACCTCATTTGGACTCTCCTAGCTCCCTCTATGCCTATTTAAAGACCCCTTCCCCGAAATCCGGATCTCCCTCTCCGAAACCCTAAAAAACTGCACCTCCCACCGACGGACACGTCTGATTCGGGCCGGACGTGTCCGCCACCGCCCGCCGCCGCCACGTGTCAGCCGCCGACTCGCCTGCGCCGCCGCCCACCGCTCTGGCC